>NC_057802.1:80858944-80859620 GCF_018294505.1 Triticum aestivum | reverse complement strand
TGCATTTTGAACACACAAAAAGTCAGGAGATCAAATAAGGTTTAAAAAATGAAATCCCTTTGTAACTGACGAGTTTCCGGATGAAATCCTGATACTTTGAAAGAGATTCTCCGTTTTGTGCACGAAGTGCATCCAGTTTTTGCCGTAACCCTCTCAACTTTCTTGCACATGCTATGTGGATGTAATGATGATATCATGCCAACTTTCAACCTTTTCAGAGTTCATTTGAAATGCTTTTCAATTTTAGGGTCTTATAGCTCAAAATAATTAGTAAATGCATGAAAAATAACAAATGAAGTGAGAAAGGATTGACAAATGATGATGTGGCTTTGAATGGTGCATTTTGAACACACAAAAAGTCAGGAGTTCAAATAAGTTTTAAAAAATGAAATCCCTTTGTAACAGACGAGTTTCCGGATGAAATCCTGACACTTTGAAAGAGATTGTCTGTTTTGTACACGAAGTGCATCCAGTTTTTGCCGTAACCCTCTCAACTTTCTTGCACATGCTATGTGGATGAAATGATGATATCATGCCAACTTTCAACCTTTTCAGAGTTCATTTGAAATGCTTTTCAATTTTAGGGTCTTATAGCTCAAAATAATTAGTAAATGCATGAAAAATAACAAATGAAGTCAGAAAGGATTGAAAAATGATGATGTGGCTTTGAATGGTG
>NC_057802.1:80858569-80858934 GCF_018294505.1 Triticum aestivum | reverse complement strand
CACGAAGTGCATCCAGTTTTTGCCGTAACCCTCTCAACTTTCTTGCACATGCTATGTGGATGTAATGATGATATCATGCCAACTTTCAACCTTTTCAGAGTTCATTTGAAATGCTTTTCAATTTTAGGGTCTTATAGCTCAAAATAATTAGTAAATGCATGAAAAATAACAAATGAAGTCAGAAAGGATTGACAAATGATGATGTGGCTTTGAATGGTGCATTTTGAACACACAAAAAGTCAGGAGTTCAAATAAGTTTTAAAAAATGAAATCCCTTTGTAAGAGACGAGTTTCCGGATGAAATCCTGATACTTTGAAAGAGATTGTCCGTTTTGTACACGAAGTGCATCCAGTTTTTGCCGTAA
>NC_057802.1:80857406-80858559 GCF_018294505.1 Triticum aestivum | reverse complement strand
CACATGCTATGTGGATGAAATGATGATATCATGCCAACTTTCAACCTTTTCAGAGTTCATTTGAAATGCTTTTCAATTTTAGGGTCTTATAGCTCAAAATAATTAGTAAATGCATGAAAAATAACAAATGAAGTCAGAAAGGATTGAAAAATGATGATGTGGCTTTGAATGGTGCATTTTGAACACACAAACAGTCAGGAGTTCAAATAAATTTAAAAAATGAAATCCCTTTGTAACAGACGAGTTTCCGGATGAAATCCTGATACTTTGAAAGAGATTGTCCGTTTTGTGCACGAAGTGCATCCAGTTTTTGCCGTAACCCTCTCAACTTTCTTGCACATGCTATGTGGATGAAATGATGATATCATGCCAACTTTCAACCTTTTCAGAGTTCATTTGAAATGCTTTTCAATTTTAGGGTCTTATAGCTCAAATTAATTAGTAAATGCATGAAAAATAACAAATGAAGTCAGAAAGGATTGACAAATGATGATGTGGCTTTGAATGGTGCATTTGAACACACAAAAAGTCAGGAGTTCAAATAAGTTTTAAAAAATGAAATCCCTTTGTAACAGACGAGTTTCCGGATGAAATCCTGATACATTGAAAGAGATTGTCCGTTTTGTACACGAAGTGCATCCAGTTTTTGCCGTAACCCTCTCAACTTTCTTGCACATCCTATGTGGATGAAATGATGATATCATGCCAACTTTCAACCTTTTCAGAGTTCATTTGAAATGCTTTTCAATTTTAGGGTCTTATAGCTCAAAATAATTAGTAAATGCATGAAAAATAACAAATGAAGTCAGAAAGGATTGAAAAATGATGATGTGGCTTTGAATGGTGCATTTTGAACACACAAACAGTCAGGAGTTCAAATAAATTTAAAAAATGAAATCCCTTTGTAACAGACGAGTTTCCGGATGAAATCCTGATACTTTGAAAGAGATTGTCCGTTTTGTACACGAAGTGCATCCAGTTTTTGCCGTAACCCTCTCAACTTTCTTGCATGCTATGTGGATGAAATCATGATATCATGCCAACTTTCAACCTTTTCAGAGTTCATTTGAAATGCTTTTCAATTTTAGGGTCTTATAGCTCAAAATAATTAGTAAATGCATGAAAAATAACAAATGAAGTCAGAAAGGATTGA
>NC_057802.1:80856282-80857396 GCF_018294505.1 Triticum aestivum | reverse complement strand
AAATCCTGATACTTTGAAAGAGATTGTCCGTTTTGTACACGAAGTGCATCCAGTTTTTGCCGTAACCCTCTCAACTTTCTTGCATGCTATGTGGATGAAATCATGATATCATGCCAACTTTCAACCTTTTCAGAGTTCATTTGAAATGCTTTTCAATTTTAGGGTCTTATAGCTCAAAATAATTAGTAAATACATGAAAAATAACAAATGAAGTCAGAAAGGATTTAAAAATGATGGTGTGGCTTTGAATGGTGCATTTTGAACACACAAAAAGTCAGGAGATCAAATAAGGTTTAAAAATGAAATCCCTTTGTAACAGACGAGTTTGCGGATGAAATCCTGATACTTTGAAAGAGATTGTCCGTTTTGTACATGAAGTGCATCCAGTTTTTGCCGTAACCCTTTCAACTTTCTTGCACATGCTATGTGGATGAAATCATGATATCATGCCAACTTTCAACCTTTTCAGAGTTCATTTGAAATTCTTTTCAATTTTAGGGTCTTATAGCTCAAAATAATTAGTAAATGCATGAAAAATAACAAATGAAGTCAGAAAGGATTGAAAAATGATGATGTGGCTTTGAATGGTGCATTTTGAACACACAATTGTCAGGAGTTCAAATAAGTTTTAAAAAATGAAATCCCTTTGTAACAGACGAGTTTCCAGATGAAATCCTGATACTTTGAAAGAGATTGTCCGTTTTGCACACGAAGTGCATCCAGTTTTTGCCGTAACCCTCTCAACTTTCTTGCACATGCTATGTGGATGAAATGATGATATCATGCCAACTTTCAACCTTTTCAGAGTTCATTTGAAAGGCTTTTCAATTTTAGGGTCTTATAGCTCAAAATAATTAGTAAATGCATGAAAAATAACAAATGAAGTCAGAAAGGATTGAAAAATGATGATGTGGCTTTGAATGGTGCATTTTGAACACACAAAAAGTCAGGAGTTCAAATAAGTTTTAAAAAATGAAATCCCTTTGTAACTGACGAGTTTCCGGATGAAATCCTGATACTTTGAAAGAGATTCTCCGTTTTGTGCACGAAGTGCATCCAGTTTTTGCCGTAACCCTCTCAACTTTCTTGCACATGCTATGTGGATGTAATGATG
>NC_057802.1:80853808-80854665 GCF_018294505.1 Triticum aestivum | reverse complement strand
AATGATGATATCATGCCAACTTTTAACCTTTTCAGAGTTCATTTGAAATGCTTTTCAATTTTAGGGTCTTATAGCTCAAAATAATTAGTAAATGCATGAAAAATAACAAATGAAGTCAGAAAGGATTGAAAAATGATGATGTGGCTTTGAATGGTGCATTTTGAACACACAAAAAGTCAGGAGTTCAAATAAGTTTTAAAAAATGAAATCCCTTTGTAACTGACGAGTTTCCGGATGAAATCCTGATACTTTGAAAGAGATTGTCCGTTTTGTACACGAAGTGCATCCAGTTTTTGCCGTAACCCTCTCAACTTTCTTGCACATGCTATGTGGATGAAATCATGATATGATGCCAACTTTCAACCTTTTCAGAGTTCATTTGAAATGCTTTTCAATTTTAGGGTCTTATAGCTCAAAATAATTAGTAAATACATGAAAAATAACAAATGAAGTCAGAAAGGATTTTAAAATGATGGTGTGGCTTTGAATGATGCATTTTGAACACACAAAAAGTCAGGAGATCAAATAAGGTTTAAAAAATGAAATCCCTTTGTAACTGACGAGTTTCCGGATGAAATCCTGATACTTTGAAAGAGATTCTCCGTTTTGTGCACGAAGTGCATCCAGTTTTTGCCGTAACCCTCTCAACTTTCTTGCACATGCTATGTGGATGTAATGATGATATCATGCCAACTTTCAACCTTTTCAGAGTTCATTTGAAATGCTTTTCAATTTTAGGGTCTTATAGCTCAAAATAATTAGTAAATGCATGAAAAATAACAAATGAAGTGAGAAAGGATTGACAAATGATGATGTGGCTTTGAATGGTGCATTTTGAACACACAAAAAGTCAGGAG
>NC_057802.1:80852326-80853248 GCF_018294505.1 Triticum aestivum | reverse complement strand
GAGTTCATTTGAAATGCTTTTCAATTTTAGGGTCTTCTAGATCAAAATAAGTAGTAAATGCTAGAAAAATAACAAATGAAGTCAGAAAGGATTGAAAAATGATGATGTGGCTTTGAATGGTGCATTTTGAACACACAAAAAGTCAGGAGTTCAAATAAGTTTATAAAAATGAAATCCCTTTGTAACAGACGAGTTTCCGGATGAAATCCTGATACTTTGAAAGAGATTGTCTGTTTTGTACACGAAGTGCATCCAGTTTTTGCCGTAACCCTCTCAACTTTCTTGCACATGCTATGTCGATGAAATGATGATATCATGCCAACTTTCAACCTTTTCAGAGTTCATTTGAAATGCTTTTCAATTTTAGGGTCTTCTAGCTCAAAATAATTAGTAAATGCATGAAAAATAACAAATGAAGTCAGAAAGGATTGAAAAATGATGATGTTGCTTTGACTGGTGCATTTTGAACACACAAAAAGTCAGGAGTTCAAATAAGTTTAAAAAAATGAAATCCCTTTGTAACAGACGAGTTTCCGGATGAAATCCTGATACTTTGAAAGAGATTGTCCGTTTTGTACACGAAGTGCATCCAGTTTTTGTTGTAACCCTCTCAACTTTCTTGCACATGCTATGTCGATGAAATGATGATATCATGCCAACTTTCGACCTTTTCGGAGTTCATTTGAAATGCTTTTCAATTTTAGGGTCTTCTAGATCAAAATAAGTAGTAAATGCTTGAAAAATAACAAATGAAGTCAGAAAGGATTGAAAAATGATGATGTGGCTTTGAATGGTGCATTTTGAACACACAAAAAGACAGGAGTTCAAATAAGTTTTAAAAAATAAAATCCCTTTGTAACAGACGAGTTTCCGGATGAAATCCTGATACTTTGAAAGAGATTGTCCGTTTTGTACACGAAGT
>NC_057802.1:80851376-80852145 GCF_018294505.1 Triticum aestivum | reverse complement strand
AATGATGATATCATGCCAACTTTTAACCTTTTCAGAGTTCATTTGAAATGCTTTTCAATTTTAGGGTCTTATAGCTCAAAATAATTAGTAAATGCATGAAAAATAACAAATGAAGTCAGAAAGGATTGAAAAATGATGATGTGGCTTTGAATGGTGCATTTTGAACACACAAAAAGTCAGGAGTTCAAATAAGTTTTAAAAAATGAAATCCCTTTGTAACTGACGAGTTTCCGGATGAAATCCTGATACTTTGAAAGAGATTGTCCGTTTTGTACACGAAGTGCATCCAGTTTTTGCCGTAACCCTCTCAACTTTCTTGCACATGCTATGTGGATGAAATCATGATATCATGCCAACTTTCAACCTTTTCAGAGTTCATTTGAAATTCTTTTCAATTTTAGGGTCTTATAGCTCAAAATAATTAGTAAATGCATGAAAAATAACAAATGAAGTCAGAAAGGATTGAAAAATGATGATGTGGCTTTGAATGGTGCATTTTGAAGACACAATTGTCAGGAGTTCAAATAAGTTTTAAAAAATGAAATCCCTTTGTAACAGACGAGTTTCCAGATGAAATCCTGATACTTTGAAAGAGATTGTCCGTTTTGCACACGAAGTGCATCCAGTTTTTGCCGTAACCCTCTCAACTTTCTTGCACATGCTATGTGGATGAAATGATGATATCATGCCAACTTTCAACCTTTTCAGAGTTCATTTGAAAGGCTTTTCAATTTTAGGGTCTTATAGCTCAAAATAATTAGTAAATGCA
>NC_057802.1:80850335-80851191 GCF_018294505.1 Triticum aestivum | reverse complement strand
AATGATGATATCATGCCAACTTTTAACCTTTTCAGAGTTCATTTGAAATGCTTTTCAATTTTAGGGTCTTATAGCTCAAAATAATTAGTAAATGCATGAAAAATAACAAATGAAGTCAGAAAGGATTGAAAAATGATGATGTGGCTTTGAATGGTGCATTTTGAACACACAAAAAGTCAGGAGTTCAAATAAGTTTTAAAAAATGAAATCCCTTTGTAACTGACGAGTTTCCGGATGAAATCCTGATACTTTGAAAGAGATTGTCCGTTTTGTACACGAAGTGCATCCAGTTTTTGCCGTAACCCTCTCAACTTTCTTGCACATGCTATGTGGATGAAATCATGATATCATGCCAACTTTCAACCTTTCAGAGTTCATTTGAAATGCTTTTCAATTTTAGGGTCTTATAGCTCAAAATAATTAGTAAATACATGAAAAATAACAAATGAAGTCAGAAAGGATTTAAAAATGATGGTGTGGCTTTGAATGGTGCATTTTGAACACACAAAAAGTCAGGAGATCAAATAAGGTTTAAAAAATGAAATCCCTTTGTAACTGACGAGTTTCCGGATGAAATCCTGATACTTTGAAAGAGATTCTCCGTTTTGTGCACGAAGTGCATCCAGTTTTTGCCGTAACCCTCTCAACTTTCTTGCACATGCTATGTGGATGTAATGATGATATCATGCCAACTTTCAACCTTTTCAGAGTTCATTTGAAATGCTTTTCAATTTTAGGGTCTTATAGCTCAAAATAATTAGTAAATGCATGAAAAATAACAAATGAAGTGAGAAAGGATTGACAAATGATGATGTGGCTTTGAATGGTGCATTTTGAACACACAAAAAGTCAGGAG
>NC_057802.1:80843061-80844653 GCF_018294505.1 Triticum aestivum | reverse complement strand
AAAAAATGAAATCCCTTTGTAACAGACGAGTTTCCGGATGAAATCCTGATACTTTGAAAGAGATTGTCCGTTTTGTACACGAAGTGCATCCAGTTTTTGTTGTAACCCTCTCAACTTTCTTGCACATGCTATGTGGATGAAATGATGATATCATGCCAACTTTCAACCTTTTCAGAGTTCATTTGAAATTGATTTTCAATTTTAGGGTCTTTTAGCTCAAAATAATTAGTAAATGCAAGAAAAATAAGAAATGAAGTCAGAAAGGATTGAAAAATGATGATGTGTCTTTGAATGGTGCATTTTGAACACACAAAAAGTCAGGAGTTCAAATAAGTTTTAAAAAATGAAATCCCTTTGTAACAGACGAGTTTCTGGATGAAATCCTGATACTTTGAAAGAGATTGTCCGGTTTTTACAGGAAGTGCATCCAGTTTTGCCGTAACCCTCTCAACTTTCTTGCACATGCTATGTGGATGAAATGATGATAGCATGCCAACTTTCGACCTTTTCAGAGTTCATTTGAAATGCTTTTCAATTTTAGGGTCTTCTAGATCAAAATAAGTAGTAAATGCTTGAAAAATAACAAATGAAGTCAGAAAGGATTGAAAAATGATGATGTGGCTTTGAATGGTGCATTTTGAACACACATAAAGTCAGGAGTTCAAATAAGTTTTAAAAAATGAAATCCCTTTGTAACAGACGAGTTTCCGGATGAAATCCTGATACTTTGAAAGAGATTGTCCGTTTTGTACACGAAGTGCATCCAGTTTTTGCCGTAACCCTCTCAACTTTCTTGCACATGCTATGTCGATGAAATGATGATATCATGCCAACTTTCAACCTTTTTCAGAGTTCATTTGAAATGCTTTTCAATTTTAGGGTCTTATAGCTCAAAATAATTAGTAAATGCATGAAAAATAACAAATGAAGTCAGAAAGGATTTAAAAATGATGATGTGGCTTTGAATGGTGCATTTTGAACATACAAAAAGTCAGGAGTTCAAATAAGTTTTAAAAAATGAAATCCCTTTGTAACAGACGAGTTTCCGGATGAAATCCTGATACTTTGAAAGAGATTGTCCGTTTTGTACACGAAGTGCATCCAGTTTTTGTTGTAACCCTCTCAACTTTCTTGCACATGCTATGTGGATGAAATGATGATATAATGCCAACTTTCAACCTTTTCATAGTTCATTTGAAATTGATTTTCAATTTTATGGTCTTATAGCTCAAAATAATTAGTAAATGCATGAAAAATAAGAAATGAAGTCAGAAAGGATTGAAAAAAGATGATGTGGCTTTGAATGGTGCATTTTGAACACACAAAAAGTCAGGTGTTCAAATAAGTTTTAAAAAATAAAATCCCTTTGTAACAGACGAGTTTCCGGATGAAATCCTGATACTTTGAAAGAGATTGTCCGTTTTGTACACGAAGTGCATCCAGTTTTTGCCGTAACCCTCTCAACTTTCTTGCACATGCTATGTGGATGAAATGATGATATCATGCCAACTTTCGACCTTTTCAGAGTTCATTTGAAATGCTTTTCAATTTTAGGGTCTTCTAGCTCAAAATAATTAGTAAATGCATGAAAA
>NC_057802.1:80766236-80842961 GCF_018294505.1 Triticum aestivum | reverse complement strand
CGCCGCCGCTGCCGCCGCGCCCCCTAGCTATAGTACTGTACGTAGTTTAATTTAGATTTGTAATTTAGTTGTATTAATTTGGATGTGTAGTTAGATGTGTAGTTAATTTAGTTGTTGTAATTTAGATGTATTAATTTAGATGTGTAGTTTAGATTTTTCATATTTAGAAGTCATTTATGTATGTTCATATTTAGAAGAAAAAGAAGGAGAGAAAAAAGGAAAATAAGAAGAGGAAGAAGGAGAAGAAGAAGAAGAAGAAGAATAAGAAGAAGAGGAGAGGAAGTAGAGGAGAAATAAATGAGAAGATGAAAAAGAAGAAAAAAAAGAGTAGAAGAAGAAGAAATAGAGGAGAAGAAGAAGAAATAGAATAATATATTATTCTATTTTTTCTTCTTCTCCTTTTTTTTCTTTTTTTTCTTCGATCTCCTCCTCTATTCCTTTCTTCTTCCCCTCTTTTTTTTCGTCTTCTTCCTCTTCTTATTTTTTATCGTGTATGTCGTTGTCGATATATGTACCCCCCTCCCCGATAACTTTTAGTAAGTACTACTTATAAAGTGTTTAATAGAATTAGTTAGAAAAATAATAGAACTAGTTAAACTAGCTAGTTTATTTTTAGTAAGTACTACTTTATTCTATTTATAGTAAGGAAATTAATAGAACTAGTTTGTTTTTTAGTTAAAGCAATTATTCCCGCATCGACGTCGACGATGCCTATCTCGCATCCTCGTCGTCGACTCGGCGGAGGAGGCCGGCTTGATCAGAGGGGCCATGTCCGGGACTGGGCTCCGCCGGGCTGGTTTTGGGAGGTGCTACCTTCCGGTGGGCGTAGGTTGGTGAGGAACCAGCCCGTCGTTGACCCGATCCTTGTTTGGTGGCGCTCGTGTGGGCCAGTGACGGTGCCGAGGCTTCCGGACACCGCGGAGGTGGTACGTCACCGTGTCAGCGAGGAGGACCAGCACGTTCGTCGCTACATGGTTGCGTTGGAGGGCAGGTTCGACAATACCTGGCAGGTTCTTCAGGGATCTCAGTGGAGCTATGATCCTGTGATGGTTCCGTCCCTTTGGGTGTCCACCGCCCGCGCCGATACCCGTCGGGCGCTACTGTTCTAGCTGTACTAGCGATGCTATATGTATGATAGTATTCGAGGTGTATTAGTGATAATATTCGGCGATGTACGGACGCATGGAGATGATGTAGTTTTGCTTATAATTGAATGCATCCTAATTTGAATACTACTTTATTTTGTGATTTGATTTTGCTTATTGAATGCTCAAAGTGGAAAACTACTCCGATCCTACTTTGAATGCTAAAATTGGAGAGCACTATGATTAGTTGATAGCTTATAGGGTTTTTGTTTTCGCAGAAATCTAGGAGCCCCCCGGCCCCTCCATCATCCCCGCCGTCGTCCCCGTCACCGCCCCCTCCGAGATCGAGGTGAGACCAGCCAAATCCTCTTTTAGAAAGATAATTAAACGATATTTCGGGTTGACTGTAAGTCTGTCGAGTCTCCACCATATATGAGAGGACGAAGAATCCCGACTATTGTCGTGGGGGTAGCTTCTCCTTCGTTCCTGTGTGCTAGACAATTTGGTGTAATGCACTCGAGAATGAAAGGAGGAGCTACCATCACCGACGGTCGCAAATGTCAGAGAGGAATTAGTGAGGGAGAGTTCCACCATATATATATGAGAGGACGAAGAATCCCGACTGTTGTCGTGGGGGTCGCTTCTCCTTTGTTCCCGTGTGCTAGCTAGACATTTTGGTGTAATGCACACGGGGACAAAGGGAGGAGCGACCATCACCAACGGTCGAATGTATACACCACGTGAGCTGAGAGTTTTCAAGAAAAGACTCGACAAACCGATAGTCAACCCGTGATGAATAATAATGATCTAACTTAGGTTTTTTAGTACATATATTTAATTGTAGATGTTTAATATTTGAATTATGAACATAGGAAATGTCGTACTCGGACGACGAAAGTCTCCCGGGGAGTGCGACTGGTGCCACGACGACCGAGGTCAGTGCGACAGGCCTCACCTGGACGAAGATCGGCGCTTTAGTATTAAGCTGGAGGAGACGTTCGATGTTGAAACGGTACGCAACGATGACAAGTGTTATTTTTTCGTAATTAAGCACGACTTCAACTATTTCAATGTGTACTTTTCATCTTTTACAATTCGGCTAGCTTATCCCATGCCATGCAAGACGCTACCTCTTGGAGAGGATGGGTTTTGAAGACCATGAAAGTATGGAAACAAAGAAAATTCACCTAAGGACCCATCATGATATAGATTTTGAAGTAAAGCTGTATAATTCTGAGAGCGTAACCCATTTTGGTTGCAAAAATTGGGAAGCATTTTGCAAGATGTATGGTTTTGATGAGGGTATGCTTGTCACCATGGATCTTGGTGATCCTGACATCAAGCAAGACAATATGGACATTTGGGTCCTTGTTGATACGCCTCCAATTCTACCGCTATGTGAGTTCTTCAAACATAGTTATTAGCTAATTTATATTGTTCATTTCAAAATAGTTGACAGCTTATTTTCATTGACAGCTTATTTTGGTTGTTCAAACAATGTGCGGAACATGGTAGACAGAACCTACTACACCGATGGCTCTGAGTTAACTTATAAGGAGAAAACTCATCTGGTCGGATTTTGTACTGATATTGAGAATTACAATATCTACAACCAAACTCCTCAACATTATGGTCTTCAATACGTGCCACTAGTGCACGTGTTGAACTACGGTAACTACTATGGAGATACCCTGGTAAGATTTCTTACTATTACGACATCCGTGCATATTTTGCATAGTTCTAAAACTAGTACATTATCATTGCTAACTATGAAGTTATTACTATGTTTTTCAACAGATAATCCCAGAGGATTGTGTGCCTCATTTGATGTATCAGAATGGTAGGCTTGATGTTTTTAATATACAACCAGGTCATCCAACGAATCTCAACTGTCCATACCGGATTTCTAAAAGAAGTGGAGACATGCAAATCAAAGAATGGAAAAAATGTATGGACAGTCGCAAGGAGCTTCTTGGAAGCAAAAGGAAGCGAGGCACAAGAATTGGAGACAGGATGATCCCCATTCTCCATAACGGAGAGTCAGGGTCTATATTGTTTTATGTTATTTTACCTTAAAGAGGGTATTTCGGTCCTACCTAATACTGATGATCATGTGCTAAGAACAATTAAGTAGGGTTGGTTCGATGACTGTGAGGATGATGATCGTATGACTTGTTATTAATAACGAGTAGAAGTTGTATGATGATGATTAGTAGGACTTGTTATTATATATGATGATGCATGATGCGCGCATGAAGAGTTATTATATATCAGCGGGTGAAATGAACATGGATTGGATTGAAGTGAAGGCAACATGCATGTGGTGCGTGTCGAAAGTAGTACAATCCAAACTTGATCAAGTCTGGATTAGTATTACTTTCGACATGCACCACATGTTGCCTTCACTTCAATCTAAGCCATGTTTAGGCATAGCAGTACGTAGCATTGGTAAACCAAGCACGGAGATATAAGAGAGGACACTTCTCTCTAATAGCTACCTAATAACAACCTAAATTAACCCCCCAAAACCCCCAAACCCCCCCCCCTTAAAAGAAACAAAAACCTCAGCTCCTGCCAGGTGCTGACGCGTGGATGCCTATTGGTCCCGGTTGGTGGCACCAACCGGGACCAAAGGCCCTCCTGCCTGGGCTCCCCGCACCGGCCACGTGGACGGCCTTTAGTCCCGGTTCATGTAAGAACCGGGACTAAAGGGCTAGGGCATTAGTAACAACCCTTTAGTCCCGGTTCCTGAACCGGGACTAAAGGCCCTTATGAACCGGGGTAAAAGCCCCTTTTCCTACTAGTGAGGGACTAGGGAGTTTTTAACCAAACAGGGCCTTAGATTAACAACAGCTAAAGAGTTGCACGCGACAGTGGATGCACCAGCACCATGTGCATCTACCGATGTACTGGGGTGATGCACAGTCTGTTGCAACAAAGAACAAACAACCAAGGCGCATATTTGTGTTGGTCCCAGTTTTGTTATCTTTAGACACCTTTCCCTATGTGAGCACAGCAAATCTAGTCCTGCTCAAACTCTACAGCCTTGTCCCCCAAAACAAAAGATCAGTTCGTTACAGATGTGCGTACTGTGTTTGTCATTGTTTTCCCTTTTGACCAACGTAGGTGCTGGATAGCCAGTCTGTACTAGTACTTTCCCCACTTCCTTTCCTCTGTGAGCCACGTCCTAGATTTATGTTATACAACTTTCCCCACAACTTTCCCCCATTCCTGTCCTCTTTGAACCACGTCTTAGATTCATGCGATACAACTTTCCCCCTTCATTTCCTTTTTGAACCACATCCTAGATTCATGCTATACAACTTTTCCCACTACTTTCCCCCATTCCTTTCCTCTTTGAACCACGTCCGAGATTCATGGTATACAACTTTCCCCACTACTTTCCTGTTTGATCCAACACCTAGATTCGCGTGCAGAAGCGGAAAAAGCCCACATGCAGCTAGAGCAATGCATGTGGAATAAGTAAATTATACCTTAAGGTTCTTGGGGTGTGGTTCGGTGGGCGACCAGAGGCCGTTCGACCCACACTATGTACGGCGGCGAAGAAGAAGGGGTCGGAGGCCCTCCCGCGCCGCCGCTGGGTGAAAGTGAATAGCTGCGCCGGTAGCGGATTCCCTCCCTCGCCGACGGCGACATCGTTAAGCCTCCTTTCCTTCCCGGCGGACGGATCCTGCCGGCTCTTTGACCAGCAGTGAGGGGAGAGAGAGAGGCCAACGAAGTCTTGTTTAGATCTGGAGAGTTTGAGAGAGTGTGAAGAGAACAACTACAAGCAGACCAGCAGTGAGGGGAGAGAGAGAGGCCAACGAAGTCTTGTTTAGATCTGGAGAGGGTGAGAGAGTGTGAAGAGAGCAACTACAAGCGCTGAGGCTCCAGCGTGTATATATATACTCGAGAGAGTGTGAAGAGTGCAAACCCTAGAAAATAAGCGCCGAGGCTGCAGCTTATACGTGATGAGGTGATTATACGGTCACTACGAGATCGTATAGCTCCGTATCCATCCATTTTGACCAGTCAAAGAATCCTCCTGGCACGAATTATGCTCAAGTGTAGTTATCGAACCCGAGACCTCAAGTTTGATGAGCGATCAGGCTAACCAGCTACACAACCCTCTCGTTATGTTCAACGAGAGGAAAATAACCTTTTATACATTCCTGCATTCGTGTGACAAGCATGCCGTTTTTGTGTGTGTGTGGGAGTCATTGGGATTTAAATCATAATCGTGTCGTGTGCGTGCGTGTGTGTGTGTGCGCGTGTGCGTGTGCATGTGTGTGTTTAACAGCATGTGTGTGTTAGAGAGAGCGACATGTCGACCTACTCCTACAGAGAGATGGTGTGTAGTGTATGATTTTAGCCGCGAGAGTCGGTGCATCCTCTCGTTTCCGGGCGTCTGGTAGGGACACGCGGACAGCTGCCACGCCCGCTCCTGACCAGCCTGGCCCACCCAAAGCCCCTCCATCGCCCGCGCGCGCTTCCCGCCCGAAACGGTCAGCGCCGCTCCAAAGAATCGATGCCACATTCATGCCCGGGCAGAGCAGACGCGACCTCTCACTGGCGCCTGCGTTGAAGGGAGAAGCGGATTCAAGAGTGATGGTTTCTTCGTCCGTCCAACTTACTGCTGGGTCTATGTGATTTGACGGCTCATTGGTCATTATTACTAAGGTGGTAGGACTGCTGGATGTCCCACGCTTTCGGCGAAAGGAGGTACTACTAGATTACAATTTTCTCCATTCTTAAAGTGGAGGAGTGCAAGAGCAGTGAAAACACGCAGGCTCAGTGATTACATGGCCCACCTCACACTATCGCCATATTTTCTGGACACCGTGCGACACCTAACTCTTTACATAGTACTCCCTCCGTTCCTAAATCTAAGTCTTTGTAGAGATTCCACTAGGTGGACTACATACAGAACAAAATGAATGAATCTACACTTAAAATGCATCTATATACATCCGTATGTGGTTCATGGTGAAATCTCTACAAAGACTTATATTTAGGAACGTAGGAAGTACTTGTATAGTACGTACTGTAATTTATCAGCGAGATGTACAATGCTATGAAGCTTCCAGCTTCTGTTACATGTATCTTGCGTCCAAGGTTGCCCGTTGCAACATTTCATCAATTTTCTCCTCGTCCTGCGAGCCACCGCACGCGTGGGCGAGGGAGCAGGCGTAAGGCGTACAATACTACTACTACTCATGCAGTCCCTAGCCATTGAAACAGAGACAGCTAAAGAAAAAAAGATCCATGCAGTCCCTAGCCCTTGAACTGTCACGACCAGTTTTTCGGGATATTAATTTCCCAGAAAATGGCCCTTGTGCTCACCAACCCCAGGATTACTGTTAGCTGATGAGGCACCAACTTGATACAGAAATTCCAAGAAAAGTACAAAATATGTAGTACAAGACCATTGTGGCCTATGAGTACAACAATTGGTTTCTAGTGGTTGATGGCGGAAGTGGTTTGTGGTTCATCTGCGTCTATGGGACTCCACTTCCCCACTGGAACAGCTGACCAGGATAACTCCTATCCTCGCGAGGCTGCTATCATCATTGCGTAGGTTCCGGGGCTGTCATCGCAAGGCTCCTCTCCATGCGAGAGAAATCTGGCCAAGACAATAGCCAGGCGACAAGCCAGTAAGTACGTTTGAATGTACTTGCAAACATTATGAACACTGGTATAATATAACAAGGGATAATCATGCTCCGAAATATTCTATGATCATAACGTCAGTCACGAAATAAACAAAATCCATGATGCACGCATGCAGGTTGTTCATATAAAATATGAATATGCAATACGGGAGTGGAAATAGAATGCACCGATCGAGTGTCTGAAGCGACGTCTCGAAAGGATAAAAAGATAAATCATGCCTCAGTCGGGCGTCTGAGCGACACCACATAAAGGGCTTATAGATAAAAGAAATAACAAGCATGCCACAGTCGGGCGTCTATGCGACACCACATAAAGGGCTTATAGATAAAAGAAATAACAACCATGCCACAGTCGGGCGTCTATGCGACACCACATAAAGGGCTTATAATATAAAAGAAATAACAAGCATGTCACAGTCGGGCGTCTATGCGACACCACATAAAGGGCTCATAAGAGAATAATCGCAGTGAGTATCCAGGAGGTAGAACCGTCCCAGGGATACTCAATAATTCAAATAATGTAAATGGTTAGTCCACAATAATAATAATCATAATCCTCATATGTCATAGGTCATAATCAATGTTCTGGTTTAGCAGTTCTTCCTCCGAAGACCGACACTAAGACCAAAATTAAGACCGATACTAGGCCCATCTCAGACTGTAGTCCTTACCCATGGACACGGCTATCTGAATAGATTTAACCTCTGCAGAGGGTGTACTCTTTACCCACGAGTAACGGATTTATTTAGTCCATCGGGACTAATTACGCCTACGGTCTTTTAATTGAAAACACACCTGATCGCACACACCAGCCTAACTTACCGGTGTCTGGAATCACCCACGACACCTGTCAAGCAAAACTCTAAGTGGGGAGGCTACAACCTCGATTAGCATGGGATCACGCGCGCAAACTAGGGAAGCCACTCCCCTCGGCTACAACTGGAAACACCCATGCCCCCAGACCAGGTGGCATGCCTACTGGATGCCTCCGGTATCTTCCACCATGGCCTCAAGCTCGCTAGGTCAGGGGATCAAGTTCACAATGCAAACTAATAATCATGCCAAAACTGTTCATGCACTCAAGGTGTTCGACAGAATGCCATGGGCATCTAGGCAATTCTTGGGGTGGCCAAACTCTCCAGATCATATTCTCTTTAGATGAAGGTGATGGTGGTAAGGTTAATTGGTCAAGACCAGAAACTTGTTAGTGCAAATATCTGAGAAAACCAATTTTGGGCAGAAACTAAAGGTTATTATCTCATGAACCAAAGATACTCCAATGGGTCCACTCTCCTGGACTTAAGGGTTTTGTAGGGAGGACTACAAGCAGGAAAAAGCTCATGGGCACTAGAGCAAAATAAATTAGGGTTGTAGTAGAAAAAGCCAAACTGGACCAGAGAGCAAAAGAGGATGATTTGCTCAAATTTTTCAAAGAACACTCATGAGTTTTTGCATGAAGTTGAATTATATGCATCTACTGACATCTCCAAACACTTGGAAGAATTTTTAAAGAAATATTTAAATAGGTTGCAGTGCACAAGAGGCTCCAAGTTTATGAAAAAATCATTTTTAAAGAATAAGGCTCAGGAAAAACAATTATGCAAATAAATCCACTGATAAAGAATTGTTTTATTGAGAGAGTATACAAGTCCAATAATATTTTTTGGAAAGTTTCCACTTGAGGTAAAAACCCACAATATTAAAGAGAAGAGGGGTTCTGAAATCAAAAGATAACTCCAGAAAATAAAAATTTCATTTCCTGGCAAAATTTTAATTAATAAAACAAGGTCAAAATTTTGGGGTGTTACAACACTACCCCCCTTAAGAAGAATCTCGTCCTCGAGATTTGTTAAAAGCTGTTTTGAACAAACATCGCTCTTACCAAAAAAATAATCCTACTTATGCAATAAAATGTGGCTACAGTAAGAGGGCAATAAGTGGTGTAAAACTATAGTGTGGCATACTGGCGTTGCGTGGAAAAATCCATGGTTGGGGAAAAACGAGATATTTCCACTTTGGTTATAGTAAATTTAGAATAGAGATTCTAAATTACTAAAATACGCTGGTCGTACCCGAGAGCACAGTGCTCTCTCTGGCGGACAGGTGGACCCGGGGTCCGCTGTCGGCCTCTTCTTCTACCTCTGGCTCTCTCTTCTTTCTCTCTCTCGCGTGCTCTCCCGCGCTTTCTCCACCGGCGACGTCTAGCGCGTAGGGCATCAAGGCCGTACTGCGGTAGTGCGCGGCATGCTAGCTGCCGGTGCAGCGTGCACTCACCTCGCGGGCCAGTGCACTGCCAGCACTGCTCGCCGATTCGCCTCCGAACACTGGCGATCGAGCGACGAGCGGTGCTGGTGGACTTCGCCCACCGTACACCGATCTCGAGCTATAAAATGATCGCGGTGCTCCTTCTTCCTCACACCTGGCCTCGCTTCTCCTTCTCCTTCATTCTCCTCCATTCCTGTTTGCAGGAGCTCGAGACGAGGCTCTAATGGCGGAGGTGATGCCAGACTGGTACGTGGTCCTGATGTGCGGAGGTTTGGTGACGCTGCTGGGGTTCTCCATGCTCCTGTGCGCGATGATCCTTGATGATCGTCGTGATGCTGCCGCTCGAGTGTTAGCTCTTCGTGGTGGCGGTGATCACGAGGATTAAGTGCGACATCGAGTGCTAACTGCTGTCCGTGTGCTAGAGGCCACTTGCACCCGAATAAATTACTCACAGATCTCTCCCACTGAGACTGTGGTGTGCTCGGGTGTGATCAGTTGGGTGCAAAATGTGCACGAGGATTTGTAATTAGCGCACGAGGTCGAGTCGTTGTGGTTGTGAGTCTGCTGTTATGTTGCTGCGTGAATAAAAATCTATGTCGTGAAGAGGTATACGCCGCAGCAGCTCAGGGAAAGCCTCACTTCAGAGTCTATCGCGGGTGAAAATTAACAGCAGTAAAACTGCTCACACAATAGAAACCAAATATTTGATCCATCGCACAAATTTAGGATACCACGCACAAGTTACAACACGTAAATAAATACTGGGATAATAAACATAGCGGTGACGTCTACAATAAAAACGGTAAATGGACAGTGTCCCGAGAAAACGTCTCTGGTACTGGGGCACACTCCTCTTCTATCGGGGGAAGCGGGTTGACTCGCCGATGAATGCGTCTCTCCTGGTCGGGTCTCAGTGGTCTGCCAATAGCGATCTGAGGATTTAAATCAGCGAGGCTCTGGAGATAACCCATTACCCGCTGAGTCAAACGTTCTTGAGCGATAACATACTGGGCAAGGTTGGCTAGTACTGGGTCTCTTTCGATTCGTCCACCGGGAAAAGATGCTACTTCTCCAGGTGCTGCATGACTCGAAAAGTTGTAATACCCTCGTTCGCTGGCATAGGGTACCACGAATCGAAGACGAGCAAGCGCTTCGTACGTAGCAGCTTCTATGGCCATTTGCGGAGTCGGCATGGATTTCCCCACGAAGGAGACTTCCGTTGGGTCTTGGTTTGGGTTTACGGGAGGGATGTGCACCACTGCCCAATATTTCGAGGTGGAAGGGGTGATCCTCGATTTGAGCAACTCGTACTGGGGTGGATGGATGGCACTCATGGTACTGCAGGTAAAGTCCCACAATATTTTGACAAAACTACCTGGGGTTGCGTCTGGAGTTCTCAGATAAATACTGGGGGTCGGCATGGCAAAGAAATGGCTGTGAGAGTTGTGCACCAGATGAGGGATACTTGGCAAGGTCACGAGGTGGCCTTTTATATAGCATTGGGGCTGGGTTATTTACCGTGGTGAAGGGTAACTAGTTGCCGGTTCTGTCCATTGGGTCGGGGTCAATGCTACAGATACACATATCTCATAAATGTGACGCATTGCTGTGGGTGTCGTCGGATGTAGTTCTGGTAGCTGCGCCCGGAATTTAAAAAAATGCAAGTGTACACCGACGTACTTATGCATGTCTACTATTTAAAAAAAGGGCGCACAAGCAGACATCATTTAATTATGGCGATACAGGATCACACAATTACAAGGCGTAGAAATATTAAGGCTCGGTACTACTCGAGTGACTTAGTCTACTTCGTTCATATCTAGGCGGGTGTGCCTTGTGGACGTCGAGGCTTCTCCACGGGTTTCACCGTCGGGATTAGCTGGATGAGGTTGAGGGGCTGCAGGGTCGGGGTAGCGATGATGACCATCGCGGGGGTTGTTGGCCACAATCCCGTTGGAGCGTGTTCCCAAAAGGCGACGAAGCACTTCTGGGGACACCAACGTATTTTGGTCGATGGCTGGGGCAGACCTCAAGGACTCGATTGGTTGTCCGAACAGCACGACTGGGTTGTCGGCGTCGGGCTCATCTTCTCCTCTTGCCGGGGCTTGGCGAACCAGTTCTCCACGAGCTGCGATCAGATCCAGGGTGATCTGATCGAGCAGTTCCTCTAGTGCACTTACATAGCGCACCAGATGCAATAGTGCAGGATCCGTCTCGTGATCTCCGTTGGCAACCTGGGGCGGCCTACCATACCCGTCACGGCTGGGGTAGTAGTAGAACGAGCGACAGTGTACTCTGGGCGACAAGTGCCGGAGTTGAACTATAGCTTCTCGAGCAGCTAGCTGGATGGCTTGTGGCGCAAAGGAAGTTGTCCTTCCAGTGAACCTGTAGGGGCGTTCGGGCGATAGACCCCTACCATAGATGTGTATAGTGGCCCAGAATTGACGGCTCTCACCGCTCATGGGTCCTTGGTACACAACATATTCTGGGGGCTCTTCTAATGCATAGGCACGGCGGGTGAGGTTTGCGAGCACGGTCACAAAACCTCCAAGGCTGGTTGCTGTGGTCTCATTGTGAACAATGGGTCCAGGCATCGTAGCTCGGTTTGGGAAAGAGGCTGTGCTTGTGCTGTGTTGAGGCTAGCGTGCCCTTTTTATACAAACGGGGACGGAGTCTTCCTTTGCACGCTTGCGAATGAGACAAATTTAGGCGTCGGTCACTGGCGCGTGATCGACAGTCTAGGCTGATAGGTTGGGCACCGACTGCCAAGAGGCGTCGGGTCACTGTGGGGCTATCTTACACGAGAAGCTTGGCTGGGGTTTGGTTAAGGTCTGGTGGGTTGGTTAACCTAGGTTTTTCGACCTGGCTAAGATAGGATTAGCCAATGGTCAGCCTGGCTCTGATACCAAGTTTGTCACGACCGATTTTTCGGGATATTAATTTTCCAGAAAATGGCCCTTGTGCTCACCAACCCCAGGATTACTGTTAGCTGATGAGGCACCAACTTGATACAGAAATTCCAAGCAAAGTACAAAATATGTAGTACAAGACCATTGTGGCCTATGAGTACAACAATTGGTTTCTAGTGGTTGATGGCGGAAGCGGTTTGTGGTTCATCTGCGTCTATGGGACTCCATTTCCCCACAGGAACAGCTGACCAAGATAACTCCTATCCTCGCGAGGCTGCTATCATCATTGCGTAGGTTCCGGGGCTGTCATCGCAACGCTCCTCTCCATGCAAGAGAAATCTGGCCAAGACAATAGCCAGGGGACAAGCCAGTGAGTACGTTTGAATGTACTCGCAAACATTATGAACATGGGTATAATATAACAAGGGATAATCATGCTCCGAAATATTCTATGATCATAACGTCAGTCACGAAATAAACAAAATCCATGATGCACGCATGCAGGTTGTTCATATAAAATATGAATATGCAATACGGGAGTGGAAATAGAATGCACCGATCGAGTGTCTGAAGCTACGCCTCGAAAGGATAAAAAGATAAATCATGCCTCAGTCGGGCTTCCGAGCGACACCACATAAAGGGCTTATAGATAAAAGATAACAAGCATGCCACAGTCGGGCGTCTATGCGACACCACATAAAGGGCTTATAGATAAAAGAAATAACAACCATGCCACAGTCGGGCGTCTATGCGACACCACATAAAGGGCTTATAATATAAAAGAAATAACAAGCATGCCACAGTCGGGCATCTATGCGACACCACATAAAGGGCTCATAAGAGAATAATCGCAGTGAGTATCCAGGAGGTAGAACCATCCCAGGGATGCTCAATAATTCAAATAATGTAAATGGTTAGTCCACAATAATAATAATCATAATCCTCATATGTCACAGGTCATAATCAATGTTCTGGTTTAGCAGTTCTTCCTCCGAAGACCGACACTAAGACCGACACTAAGACCAAAATTAAGACCGATACTAGGCCCATCTCAGACTGTAGTCCTTACCCATGGACACGGCTATCCGAATAGATTTAACCTCTGCAGAGGGTGTACTCTTTACCCACGAGTAATGGATTTATTTAGTCCATCGCGACTAATTCCGCCTAGGGTCTTTTAATTGAAAACACACCTGACCGCACACACCAACCTAACTTACCGGTGTCTGGAATCACCCATGACACCTGTCAAGCAAAACTCTAAGTGGGGAGGCTACAACCTCGATTAGCATGGGATCACGCGCTCAAACTAGGGAAGCCACTCCCCTCGGCTACAACCGGAAACACCCATGCACCCGGACCAGGTGGCATGCCTACTGGATGCCTCCGGTATCTTCCACCATGGCCTCTCTGTACGGTGTGTGCTTGTAGGGTTTGACAACTTACTGAACCGTACCCTACCTGCGGTAGGGACGAGGTAGTACGAAACAAGTATGGGGGTTACTGGCACAAGACTCGATCTACGGCCGACTCAGGAGGTCCAAGTATTCCCTGTATGATTAGCATAACAAATATATTTCAAATAACAGATAGAATCACCACTCATCATACCTCATCATGCCATACCGGACACACTCGTCTCGACGAGGAACTAGGGACAAGCTCGTGTCTACCCAAGACAGA
This sequence comes from Triticum aestivum, assembly GCF_018294505.1. NCBI lineage: Eukaryota > Viridiplantae > Streptophyta > Magnoliopsida > Poales > Poaceae > Triticum > Triticum aestivum. The sequence goes on along the minus strand of NC_057802.1, from coordinate 80,829,347 downwards.
GACTTTCCCGACTTCCTTCCGGTATGCATGAGAAGCTTACGAGGATGATTACCATCACCAGCATATCCATTTTTAACAGCAAAGAATCTCATTACGCACTCACGCGTATGATCGTATCGTCACATAAAATAACGAATGCTCCATGTCAAGGTGGTGTTGTAACCATATCAAACAACACCCAAAAATATCATGCCAGAGTTCAGAATGCTTGCCTTCAAGTGTATGCAAGTGGGGGTGCACTTTTTGAAAGTTGCTTTCCTTCTTCAAAAATCCTATTTTGAGGAAATTTATATTAATACATAATTTTAAAACAGTACAAAAAAGGTGTCTGGAAATTTTTCAAATAAATATGAAAATAAACTAGACAAAATTTGAGAAACAGCAGAAAAAGAATCAAGTCATTTGGACTTATATTTAAAAAGTTATAGCCAGTCAAAGTTTAGTCAAAGTTCAGTTTTTAAATAAAACAGAAAAAGAAAACGGTTCAAAAAGAAATACACTTTCGAGACGGAGGAGACGTACTTCTGGGTTTACGCTTTCACTTAAAACAGCGCGGGCCGGCTCGGGGTCACTGACAGTGGGTCCACGGGGCCCACTGGTCAGGTTTGACCAGTCACCGCGCCATTCTCTCTTCTGGCCGAACGGAGGCGGAGCTCCGGCGATCAACGCCGGCGAACGGCGGCTCCCCATGGGATTCCGAGGGCAGGGATGGGTCCGCTGGTCCAGGGCGGTCCTCCCAGTGGTTAGGCTGGCGGGGGTGGAGGGGGTCACCGGCGGCGAGCTCCGCGGCGGACGGTGGTTCGGGAGCAATTGGGGCTTTGAGCTACGGTGGTTCCCGATCGAAGCTGAGAGGCTGGGTGGCTCCGCAAGATCGAGAGTGGTCGGACGGTGGTGCTGGATGGACCGGGGAGGTCCTGCTCGCGATGCAAGGCACCGGAGCGTGGCGGCGGCCAAGCTGACTGGAGATGGGGAAGACGGTCTCTCCCCATCGATTGCCGGCTATGAAGGCATCAGAGGTATGGCCTGAGGGACTGGACGAGCTCGGAGGCCCCTTTTATAGCGTATCTAAGTCGGTTCCGCGGCGGCTGGGGATAAGATCGTCGGCGGCAGAGGATAGGAACGGCGAACCGCCGCTCTGTAGCTTGCAGCGTGACGTGTCCAGGCTGGGGATGGCGGCAGAGGCTAGCGGACGAGCGGGCACTGCTCCAGGGGCGAGCTGGCGAGCGAGGGTGGCTCGGGAGGCGCCGTCCATGGCAGAGGCACACTGTGGACGCCGGCGTGCCGCCAAGAGGGCCCTAATGGCGGCGCTGTAGGGCGCCAGGGGAGGTCTTGGAGGGTTCTGGCAAGCGGATGAGGACGGGCGCGGCTCTGCGGGCGAGCAACGGCCAGGGGCGGGACGCGGCGACCCGTGCGCACGCACGTGCAAAATGCGCGCTCTGGCCGCGCCCAGAGCACGCACGCGACCTGCTCGACGGAATGCCAGGGTGGGCTAGAGGATTAGGATGAGGCTGGGGATTAGCAGGCCTAGGCTAGGGTCTGCAAGGAGATCGGTGGACAAGCTCGCTAGGTTAGGGGATCAAGTTCACAATGCAAACTAATAATCATGCCAAAACTGTTCATGCACTCAAGGTGTTCGACATAATGCCATGGGCATGTAGGCAACTCTTGGGGTGGCCAAACTCTCCAGATCATATTCTCTTTAGATGAAGGTGATGGTGGCAAGGTTAATTGGTCAAGACCAGAAACTTGTTAGTGCAAATATCTGAGAAAACCAATTTTGGGTAGAAACTAAAGGTTATTATCTCATGAACCAAAGATACTCCAATGGGTCCACTCTCCTGGAATTAAGGGTTTTGTAGGGAGGACTACAAGCAGGAAAAAGCTCATGGGCACTAGAGCAAAATAAATTAGGGTTGTAGTAGAAAAAGCCAAACTGGACTAGAGAGCAAAAGAGGATGATTTGCTCAAATTTTTCAAAGAACACTCATGGGTTTTTGCATGAAGTTGAATTATATGCAGCTACTGACATCTCCAAACACTTGGAAGAATTTTTAAAGAAATATTTAAATAGGTTGTAGTGCAAAAATACCTACTGGACCAGATTTGAAAATTTGGTGTAGAGCTGAAAATCTCCAATGACCAAAAGATATTTTTGCATAAAAGTGATGTGGAAACATCACATGACATCCCCAAATTTTGGTGAAAATTTTAAATGCATTTATCAAATGGTTGCAGTGCACAAGAGGCTCCAAGTTTATGAAAAAATCATTTTTAAAGAATAAGGCTCAGGAAAAACAATTATGCAAATAAATCCACTGATAAAGAATTGTTTTATTGAGAGAGTATACAAGTCCAATAATATTTTTGGAAAGTTTCCACTTGAGGTAAAAACTCACAATATTAAAGAGAAGAGGGGTTCTGAAATCAAAAGATAACTCCAGAAAATAAAAATTTAATTTCCTGGCAAAATTTTAATTAATAAAACAAGGTCAAAATTTTGGGGTGTTACATGAACCGTAAACCCTAACCAGGCTTTAATTTGCTGGCAACGTCGGCACTTCCTAAGAAATGAAGTTTGCAACCCTTTGACCATCGGATCATTTTGTGCAGTTTCACCAAAATCGAGATGAGCATCCCTGTGGCAAAGAAATTGAAGATGCGTGATTAGAATAAGATTACTGGAACTAGTTGATGAGACATAAACTCATCACAAATACAGTACGTAGAAGCCAGTAGAGGTATGTGCGGGGCATAGAAGTAGAGAAATATCCACATGGAGTGATGTGGGCAGCTGGAGCAGTGGTGCAAGCCGGCTTTAAAGGGAGTTCTACCTGAGGGATGTCGGGACGTAGCTCAACCTAGAGGAGGGCGGCGGGAGGAGGCAACTACCCACGTCGCGGCAGTGAGCAATGGACGAAGGCAACCTCACCGGCTTTGTGAGAGAGAATGGCGGGGACCCCTGATCGGGACGTGTCGACAGTGGGTTTTCGCCGTCAGCGACGGCGACCACATCTACACTAAGCATCCACCCCTTCCCCCGGCGGACGTGATCCACCGGGATGTTAGAGATGTGGCCACAGTGGTTTTGTGCGAGAGAGTGTGAAAACTGAAGAGAGCAACCCCAGCAAGCAACCGTGTAGGCTCGTCCTGCCTATGTATATAGTGGAGCGGTTTCCTTTTCTCTCCATATAAACCTATTTATATTGCATACGTGCCACTGAAGAAAAAAACTTTATTTATAAATGACGCGGCACCTACTACTCGTTCTCCTATAAACCTTGCGATTGGCATCTCAAAACTATTAACCTTGCGATTGGCTCTTCGCCTCTTCGGGAAGTCGAGCAATAATGGTACTGCAGTATATATCGTTCTGGCTATATGAGACCGAATGAATTGCTGCACGTCCACCACGTGGCGAGGGTCGAGGGGCGAGGGAGAGTGCGTACTATTACGTCCGTTTCAATATGGACTACATACGGAGCAAAATGAGTGAATCTACACTCTAAAATACGTCTATATACATCAGTATTTGGAGTATGTACTAGTAATTGAAATATACTAAAGGACATATATTCCAAACAATATGATAATCTCTCTAACCAAGGTAGGGACGAGGAGTAAACGGAGGGAGTACTAGTAAAATTTTCTCCTCGTCCTGCGAGCCACCGCGCGCGTGGGCGAGGGAGCGGGCGTAAGGCGTAGTAAGCAAGCTTCACCTCATCATGCGAGCCACCGCGCCCGTGGGCGGGGGAGATGGCGTACTAAGCAAGCTTCTCCTTGTTCTGCGAGTTGATGGGACACATCAAAAGTACTCCAGTGTATAGAGCCTTGCCTCTAAGGTAGGCCCCACATGGTTTGCCTCTTTTTTAACATAACGCGTCAAGTCACAATTTGTTTGTTCACCCGTGGTAGACGATCCTCCCTCCATCTAGTGGACAACTAGTACACGTGTCAAGTTAACACGTGGGCTGCCTTTTTCATACATAAATGAGCTCCACCGTGTGCCCGCGCGGGTGTGGTTGGGAAAGAGATGGGAGTACGTGCGCCGTGCGTGCACCTCTTCTCTTTGTGCACGTCCCCCACCTACGTGGGTGTGTGTGAGAGATACAAACCTAGACAAATGGCTTGTGCGTTCGTGAGTGTTTTTTGTTTTGGGGGGGGAGGTTGATTTCGTGAATGTATTTGTGGGAATATGTGTCGATGACATCTCAAACAAAATTTTGCATGCAATGTGTGTGAAATGGAGGCCTATCCATATCATATATAGAGGGTCGGGCGATCCACGAGAAGAGAGGGAGGGGTCATAGATATCGATAGAGTCGAAGAGAGGATCAAGTGGGTGGGTGAGAGATCGATGAAGAGAGCCATCGAAATTGTGTGTGTGTGTGCAAGTCAAAGATATAGGGCGACTGACCTAGCTACCGGAACGTCAGAGGGCACAGGTCAAGTTTGTGTGTGGCAGGGAGACATGACTAGAGCGCTCGATGTATCGGTGTGTGTGTGTGTGGGAGGGGGTGGGGGAGGGGTAGGCAGAGGCCTAACTATAGAGGTAGAACGACTCGTATATGTGTTGAGAAGGAGAGACCCAGCTATGTCTTGAGGGAGATCGGTCGACATCCATACATAACTGAAGGACGGGAAATAGGATGGGACAGAGAGAGAGAGAGAGAGGAGAGAGAGGGAGGGAGAGGGGTAGAGTGCTGGATGGGTGATGGAGTTGCTTCTCGAAGATGGTGGGAGAGGCCTACTAGACAAACTGAGGGTGGAACTGCAATATTATCAATAAGAGTGGGGATGTGTTTCTGTGTGTGCCTGTGCGTGATAGATCTGTCGGGACACATCCATGGATGATGAAGGGGAACCATGTGTTTGGTAAGCAAACCTAACTAGATCGGTAGATCAATTGTTGTTTGTCGGAGGAAGGGAGAGACATAACTAATGAGGTAGATCGATCGACGCGTGGGGAAAAACGAGTTATAAGGACCTAGCTAGCTATATGTATAGCGGGAGATCGGTCGGTGTACGTCCATTTGTTAGAGGCAAATAAGGCCCGGCGAGACGGATAGACAGAGAGAATGGAGCTAGGAGGTGGTGCGAGAGGCCCAGCTACTAGCTAGATAGGGGGAGGAGTGTGCGGTTGTGAGATCGATGAAAAGAGGGGCGAGAGTTTACACGTGTGTGGGACCGTATGAGAGACACGAGGCAAGGACACATAAAGGAGGAGATTGAAGGTGCGTGTGTATGTTGTAGGCAGACATCGCTGGAGAGGTTTATCGATCGGTGTGTGTCGGAAAGGAGTTGTGGAGACTGTGGGAGAACGACCTAAAGAAAAAAATGAATGTGCGCGATGGATAGAATGCTGAGGGAGGGGGAGGGCGAGGAGGGCGTGTGCATGCACGAGAGAAAGTTAGTGGTAGCTACAAAGGTTAGAGGATTGTGTGGGTGTAAGAGACTAACAAAGATCATAATTTGATATGAAAGTGGATTCATATATTTGAATAGGAGATCATAGTGTTTTAAACATATGCATGCATGAATATAGCGGTGATACGCGTGTTGTGGTTTTGCACATGTTATACCATAATGTGATAATGCATGGCGTTTGCAACTCACAGCTAAATGTCGAACAATCTAAACCATACTATACATCGAACAATCTCACATTTTATTTGAATTTGTGATAATGTGTGGCGTTTGCAGCTTACAACTAAATATCGAACAATCTAAACAATACTATATATCGAACATTCTCACATTTTATTTGAATTTGTGGTAATGTGTGGTGTTTGCAACTCACATCTAAATACTTGTAGGCGTAGGGGGCGGGGCACCATACATAATGTGATAAACACATTATACATATGAGACATGGTTTAGTTTGTGAAGATCTAGCTAGAGCTTGAAATGTACTATGATTTGAAATCAACATAAAGTGGATTCAAAAAATCGAGTTCGAGTTCATATAGTACACATAGTTCATATGTAACTCGAGACTAATCATGTGGTGTGCTGTGAAGATAATACACAAACGATGGTTTAACTTGACAATAATGACGATTGTAGATCTTATTAAAACAGAGAAACGAATTCAAATGCTTTGACTTCACAACAATCATTATTGTAGATCTTATTCAAATAGAGAAACGAATTCAAATTTAGTTCATATTGAAGCGGTAGTATATACGTTTGGAATGCACTAAAACGTTCATTTGAGTACTAGGTTGCATGCATTATACACGTAGCGAAATATTTTAATTGAACATAACATGAATTCAAAGTTTTGAATGACATTTGTAGTGCGAATTGATTTGGTACAGTACACGTTAGGCCTGTCCGGAAATTTCAACCCGCGCCTTGTTAGCCCGAAATATTTAAGATATATCTTTGTCTCGTTGTGCTCCGACAACTCCCTCCATCTCAACCCGCGCCTTGCTATTCCAAAATTACAACGCGCGCGAAAACTCCCACCTCCTGTGAAATACCGACACGCGAAATGCCCGTGATACCCCTAAACCAAAAGAACCGCCTCAAATCGGTGGGGGTACTTTCGTAACTTACCCCACATTTCGGACAAGCGCGTACCTCAGCCATGGTTCCCCACTCCCATCCCATCCGCCCACCCATTCGTACACAGAGGCCGGGAAAACCCGCGAAGCCCCACACCCTCCTCCGTCCGCCACCCAGCCGGAGCCTCTTCCCCGATGACGTCGTCCACAGCAACACCTCGACGTCCCTCATCCACCGTACCGGATGAGGATCCGTCATCGATCTGGTCGTCCCGCCGGTTCAGCCACCCCGTCCTCCACATCCAAGGAGATGCCCCGACGTTCCCCTCGTCTTTTGCGCCACCTCCATTCCCACACTGCCGTCTCTGCACCACCGGAAGAGCATCAGCATCACCATTTCCTCGGATGAAGCTGCGGCCTAATCGGCGCCACCAAAGAGATTGTACACTAATCGCCGCATTATCTTCTTGATTCGATCTCACGGTGCTGCCGGCGCTCGGTCCCGAACCAACACGGTGCGGCTCCATCCACGGAGGCGTCGCCGGCCACTTCCTCCACGGCGTCGCTCCCTCCACAGCGACGTCCACATCAGTAGGAGTTGCTGCTGCTTTAGCTCTCGCTCGCACTGCTGCTCTGCTCTTGCTCTCGGTCCCCTGCCTGGACTGCTCTTGCTCTTGCTCCTGCTCGCGCTGCTGCTCTCGCTCTTGCTCTTGCTTGCGATGCTGCTCCGATTTAGCTACACTTCAGTCGACTGAATCGACTTTTGGGTCAGTCGATTTTCAGGGGGTGGAGGGCTCGCCGGAGTTAAGGAGGAACCAACCGCAGCGGGGAGGGGGGCTCGCCAGAGAGGTACCCCACTATCTATCTTAGGGTTCAGGGTGGGGGCGGTGGTCGCCGGCGGTGGTGGGGTGGTGGCGTGCGGATCGCCGGAGAAAAAGCTCGGCACGGGGGGCCCTAGAGGGATGGCCGGGGCGGCGGCGGACCGGCGGTGGGAAGTGTTTTCGGGGCGGGCGGGGCGGCGCACCGCCGGCTGCGGGCGGCGATGGGCGGCTGTTTGGCCGGTGGTGGCTGGCGGCTCAGGGGGGTGGAGGTTGAAGATGAACTGCAGGCCCTTGATTTCGTATCCAACGGCTGCAAAATCGACTGACCAGAGATAAAAAGTCAGTCGACTGACGTGTAGCCTCACCTCTAGTGCGTTCAGTTTCGACAGTAAAATTCAGTTTCGACAGCAAAATTCAGTTTTGACAGTTAAGTTCAGTTTCGACAGTTAAATTCAGTTTCGACAGTTAAGTTCAGAGATGAGCGGCTGATGTATACATCTAGCACTTTGTGGTTATGTATTTTACGTCATCTATTGGAGATGCTATTAGAATTCCACTCAGGTTAACGTTGTCTCTCTTGTCCTGCTTCAGCCTCGGCGTCGTACAACTCACCGGAGCTGCTCCAACGACGAAACCCTCCATCACAGCGGAGCAGTACCTCGGGCTCCATCTCCAGACGCCTAAGATCTTCTTCCCCTCCTCCGACAGCCAAGTCAGCCGGAGCATCCTCACCGGCCAACCCAATCACGCTGAGATCGACATGGCTTCGCCAAAGAGGTTGTACACTTCTTGTGGTTTGACTTAATCTCACCATGCTTCTTTGCATCCTGTGATCTTCCAATTCTTGTGAACCAAACACCCAGATTGGCAGAAATCCTGTGTTTTTAAATTCTCTGTTTTGCACGTGCATTCCTATCCTATTCCTGTCTATTTCCTATCCCTGCATTGTTAGAATCCTCAAATTCAAACAAGCCCTTACACAATTACTTCTGTTACAGATATGTGTCAAAGAAAACCTTGTGTGGTTTGTCCTGCTCCTGCGGTGCTGTGTTCCACCCCAGCTCAGCTGCTCCAACGACGGAAGGGTTCACCACAGCAGGGATCCGCTCTCCAGACTGTCTTTCGCCGCCTCAGATCTTCTTCCCCGCCGCCGGCAGCCACGACAACTGCATTACCATCATCAACTGAGCAGATGACCTTGAGGACTACACGGGTCCGCAAGAGAGGTCGCACTCTTCCGTGTCTGCTTACGTTATGCATCGCTTAATATGATGACATGCTACTTTATCGTCGTGTTCACCTATTAGACTCCGACTCAGGTCCAAACTTATGCTGAAACTTGAGTTTTTAAATGGTTGTGGGGTACATATTGGGGCAGCAATCAGTACTATCTGTCTACTATCTGGTTAATCTCGGGTGTCTACTATGAGTTTCATGTTGGGTGCAAACAAACATTAAAGGAGCCATTATCTGTATTTTTTAACTAAAGCTATTATCTGCCTGCTATCATTGGTTTTGGGTCTATCCACAGTTTGCTACCATCACTCTGGATTTGTGCATGCACTCCTTACATAATCTCACTATGTTTTATTCCTATGCATGTCAGTTATTGTACACAATGGAACTGAACATGTAGAGCAAAAGAGACGAGCCTTGCGTGGCAATAAAATTTCATGCAGACGTCGCTCCATGGTGGGCGCAAAGGCAGCCCCCCTCCACCCATTTCGGATCGTAATCAAGAGGAAGATAACTGTTCTGAGGGGGATTCAGAAGCAGAAGACCACTCCTATTTACCCCATGAGGTCTTCGCTCTAACTTGGCATGCTGATGTTGGTAATATCATGCATATGGTGCCTTGCATTGCTTACTGTATACATCAAAGATGTCATCTGCTTAGTTTAGACATGCTTTGTGTCAATGCCATCTGTTTAGTTTCTTTATCGTATATGTGAATCATGCAATGCCATCTTGTTTAGCCAGGCATCATATATGTGAATTTTGAAATGCCACCCTGGTTAGCCAGTCATCTTATATGTGAATTATATCATGACATCATTTTTTTATTACGTGTTAAATTTGTCAACAATTTTAGTACATTCAATTACTCTTCCTGTGCATCAGCCATTCGGCACGGTCATGGAAAAATCTGGAGTGGAAACAAGGTCTTCAGAGCAGACAATGCTATCTGACGAAGCGCATGTCTTGCTGGTTACAGATAGCTCCTCAGAGGAGGATTCAGAGACAAATGACCAGTTCTATCCCCCCCAGGTGCATGCTGTAACTTGGCAGGGTTATGTTGCTCATATCGTGTGTATGGTATCTTGCATTGCTATGTCATTTTCTTAGTTTAGACATGCTTTGTGTGAATGCCACCTGTTTAGTGTCTAATTACCATATATGTGAATTATGCAATGCCATCTTGTTGCAAGACATTATATATGTGAATTATGCAATGCTATCTTGTTGCAAGGCATTATATATGTGAATTATGCAATGCCATGTTGTTTAGCCAAGCGTCATATATGTGAATTATATCATGCCGTCCTTTTTTTGTATTTCTCATTGCTTTTGTCGACAATGTTTGTATATTCAACTGCTCTTCCTGTGCATCAGCCATTTGAATTGGTGATGGAGAAATCTGGAGTGAAAACAAGGTCTTCAGAGCAGACAATGCTACCTGGTGAAGCAGATATCTTGCTGGTTACAGATAGCTCTTCAGAGGAGGATTCAGAGGCAGATGACCAGTCCTATTATCCCCCTGAGGTGTATGCTCAAACTTGGCAGGGTTATATTACTCATATCATGCATATGTTGTATTGCAATGCTTAGTTTTTACATCATATACACGATATTGAATGCCATCTCCTTAGTTGACACATCATATATGCGATTGCCCTCTGCTCACTTCCTTAGTATATAAATCATATATTTGAATTATATCATGCCATGATGTTTACATAGACAGCATGTATCTGAATTATGGCATGCCAACCCATTTTCTAAAGACATAATATAGTTATATCATCTCATCCTGTTCACATAGTCATCATATTTTGAATTATGTCATTCTATCCGTGAATTATATCATGCCATCATGTTTCCATCGACGACATGTTTGTGATTTATGGCATGCCAACCACTTTAATAGACACATCGTATAGTTATATCATGTCATCCTGTTTACATAGTCATCATATTTTGAAGTATGTCATTCTATCCTGTTTAGTTAGCCGTCATACATGTGAAATTGTGTCATGCTATCATGTTTAATTAGCCATCATATATGTGAAATTATGTCCTACTATTCTATTTGGTTAGACAACATAAATGTGAATTATTTCATGCCCTGTTTTCTTCCCTACTATCCATTGCACATGTCTATCTTACAATGTCTGTACATTCAATTACTTTTCTTGTTTATCAGCCATTTCAATTGGAGGGGGTGATGGCAGTATCTGTGGGAGTAAAAACACGGTCTTCAGAAAAGATCGTGCTACCTGTCGATGGAGATAGAACCACGGTTGTACTTGCCCAACAACCAGCCCCACCACACATAACCCAGACTCACGCAGATTGTACCCCTACCTAGTTGGACAGAGAACCAGCTACACCCCTTCTAACCCCAACCCCAGCAGATAGTAACCCAGTTCCCGTTGACACAACACCATCTCCACCACAGAGCACCCAAACACGAGCAGTTAGTAAGGCAACTACAGTGCCCAAAGCACGAGGACCACCACTCCGAACCCCAAGTCAACGCTTAAAGGAGAAGAAGAATTGTTCTCAGGTCAGGTTCCGTAGTTATGGTTCATACTACTTTGCTCTTGCATCACTGTATTTACTCATACCAACTAATTTCAAATTTGAAGGATGCAACTGAAACTCCAATGGCGCAACAGGTATGTTTTAAACCTGTTTCTTCAACGTGTTTGCTGTTGTAACTTGCTCTATGTTGATTTCAGTTTCAATTGAATAAACAGTGATATTCTCATGACATGCACCTTACAAGTGTTGTTATTGCTGTGTAGTTTCCCACACTTATATTCTGTCTAAGCTGCTTTGTCTTAAATAGATATGATTCGAACTGTATCTATCTTGATTTGGCAACATAAACTAAAATGATATAGACCATACAGTGACCATACTACATAGATATATGTTTGTTTCATGTTGTTATCCTGTCCACCTTACTACTGAACTGGTTTACCAAAATGAGTTTCATATACTACATTGTAAACCTGTGATGTGTTTGTTTGTTTCTCTTTTAGAATGCGGATAAAATATTGGAGAAGAGTACCCCGTTATGCAATGGTACAGGAAGTAATGCAGATAAGGTTCAAGATAGTGAGACATCCATGTTGGTCTCCAAGAAAGCTGATAAAAACTATATCGAAGACACTGAGACAACCCCAAAGTCCTGTCTTGATGTAGTGTTCGAGTTACTGGCTACTACTGCTGGCACTAGCTCTTTGAACTCGCTGCCTGAATCAGTTCGGCTTCTTGAGTCTCAACTTCAAGTTGAAAGACGTCGATCAGATGTTATGTGACAGGAAGCCGAAGGACTGAGGAAGTCCCTGCAGAATTCAGATGCATACTTTCTGGTGCAACAGCAAGTGCTGAAGGATTTAAGCGCCAAACAAGAGAAAGTTAATAAGCTTGCTAAGCATCTTGCCAGCATTATGGGTACCTAGGATATTGTTTCTTGAGCTCTTCTGAAGTGGTTTCAGTTCTGGACTTGTTTTGCTGCGGCGTTTATATGCTGCTTTGTTCCCTACATTTGCACTGGTGGCGAACACTACTACAAAAACAGCTATAGCCAATATGGACACTAATGGCGCACTATGCATGTGGTGCGCCATTAGTGTGCAAATACTAATAGCGCACCACATCAACGGTGCGCCATTAGTATTTTTTTTCAAAACTACTAATGGCGCACCAGGGGATAGTGCGCCATTACTAGTTCAACTAGTAATGGCGCACCACTCCCACGGTGCGCCATTAGTAGTTTGGCCCAAACATTCCCCCGAATGCAGCCCCCCCCCCCCGGACCGCCTTTTCAGTTTCAAAAAAAATAAAAGAAAATGATAGAAATGTCAAAAAATAAAAGAAAATAAGATTCCCATGTGATATGTGGTCTTGTTGTTAGCAAAATTTACAAACATGAATTTTCGACTTTTTTGCAAAATCTCTCGAGAATTTGTAAAATGGGCATAACTTTTGCATACGAACTCGGATGAAAAAGTTTTTTATATGAAAAATCATCTACTCGAAAAGTTACATCCGAATTTAACCGGGGGAACCTTGTTAAACATTTTCAAAATCCTCAAAAACCTAACAGAAAAAAAGATACGGGGCTTTTAAGATCTGGAGAGGCAAAAAAGTTCAAAAAAATTCAAACTTACTAATGGCGCACCTGCCCATGGTGCGCCATTACTATCTTCCCGCCTTCAAAATTCAAAATAAATCAAAAAAATAAAAAAAAAAGTTAGTAATGGCGCACCTGCCTACGGTGCGCCATTACTATGCCGTATATATGGCTGGGCGTGGTCCTCTCCTCCTTACCTCTTCATTCTTCTCCTCCACTCCACCTCTCCTCCACTCCATCGCCTCCTCTCCTCCACTCCATCTCCCCTTCTCTCCTCCACCATACTACCCTCCTCCTCTCTGGCGACCTCCTCCTCCTCTCCGGCGACCTCCTCCTCCCTCCTCTCCTCCCCTCCCCTCACGGTTTCTCCTCCCTCCTCTCCGGTGATCTCCTCCTCCCTCCTCTCCCGTGATCTCCTCCTCCCTCCTCTCCCGTGAGCTCCTCCTCCCTCCTCTCCTCCCCTCACCTCACGGTTTCTCCTTCCTCCTCTCCGGTGCTCCGGTGAACTCCTCTCCGGCGACCTCCTCCTCCTCTCCGGTGATGTAGGCGAGCGCCTCTCCGGTGACCTCCTACTCCGACTCTCCGGTGACCTCGGCCCTCCTCTCCGGCGAACTCCTCTCCGGCAAAAGAACACGGCAAAAGAACGTACAAGATACAAAAACGAGAACAAAATTTGAAAAAAAATATCGTGCAAAAAAATGAGCAAAAAAACGAGCAAAAAAGGGCAAAAAAATCGCGATCCAAATCCAAATTAAAAATTCAAAAATAGCAATGGCGCACGGTGGGGGTTAGACGGTGCGCCACTCCTATTTTCCCGCCTTCAAAATTCAAAAATACTAATGGAGCACCGTGGCCTATACTAATGGCGCACCAGGGGCCTATACTAATGGCGCACCGTGGCCTATACTAATGGCGCACCAGCGGTGCGCCATTAGTATACCAGATACTAATGGCGCACCAGTGGTGAGCCATTAGTATTTAATACTAGTCGCGTGGTACTAGTGGCGCACCAGTAGTGCGCCATTAGTAGGCAAAACTGGTGCGCCACTAGTAGGCCTTTTCCTAGTAGTGGAACTTTGATGCCCAGTGGATGTAATATGTGTAATAGCCGTGATAGCCTAGCGTAAGTTGCTTGCCTATTTATTTCCTTATTGTCTTGTTTATTTGTTTTCTTGTAGTCAGTGCAGTTCTTTTTCCGTGGTTTGCTAGTGGCCGCAATAGCCTATTTTTTAAAACTAGGCCACATTAACCATGGGCTACATACTTACTGTAGTTAACATGGGCCTCTTACGGGCCGTAGAAACAATGGGCCTACTAAGGGCCGTAGAAACAATGGGCCTTATACGAGCCGTGGACACAATGGGCCTTCTACGGGCCATATCATCAATGGGCCTTCTAAGGGTCGTATGATCGGTTGGCCAAACATGGGCCAATAACAGACCACATTATGGCTGTAAATGGGCTAGAGTTGAAATCGTCCGTTCATGGGCCGACCATAACGGGCCGTCGTTAATCGGCCGTATTTGATGACACTATGAAAATGGCCAAACGTATTAACGGGGTACAAAAGGGCCGACTGTAACCACGGGATGAATTTGGCCCACAAGCAGAAAATGATAGTAACGGGCCGATAGTAAACAAATGCTGGAAATGAGCCCGAGAATAAATGGGCCCTGAGAAGGCCGAAAGATAACATGGGCTGGAAACGGCCCAACGGAATAATGGGCCGTTAATGGGTATAAAGTGATACACTGTTCATTATGGGCCAGTTTTACCACGGGCCATTAATGGGCCGAGGGTTACTAAGGGCCTCATATGGGCTGAAAGACGTCATGGGCCATACATGGGCCGGAAGTTAAAACGGACTGGAATTATATTGGACGGCCCAGATGACGCTACCGGGCCTAATTCGGATAGGCCGTAAACGGGCCCTGGGTTACCCGTTAACAGGCTTGCTGTGGGCCGGCCCGCCACCTTTTGACCAAGCCAAACGGGCCGGCCTTTTCACAGGAATGGGCCTCTGTTGGGCCGTGCCACGTGTCGATGTATCATAGGCGCTTTGGGTCCAATGAGTGGATGACATCTGTCCCAACGGCGAGCCGACACGTGTTCCCTCCAGCCAATGATGATTTTACACGTGGAAAATCCCCATTGGTCGGGGCTGTTAACGGGTTATCGGATCCAAAACCGGACCCGATAGCTTAACGGCGTTCCATTACGGTGGATGCCACGTGTCGGTCACCCTTGACGAAAGCACTTCTGTGACGCGTGATTTATCGTCATGGAAGTGGACACTTCCGTGATGATAATTTTGGTAATGTCATGGAACACTTCTACGACAGCACACGTATGACTATCTTGATTCTGTCATAAATTTGTCATGGATGTACATGCATGACAGAAAACGTGACCTACTGTGACAAACACGTATCATCACGGAAGTGTATTTTTTTGTAGTGAAGATATTCAACCATTTATTAGAATTATGTTTGGTGGAGGATCAAAAGGACAGGTACTCGGGTTGGGCAAGGTTGCTATCACGAATGACATGTCTCTTGCAAATGTCATGCTTGTCAAATCCCTTAAATAACATTTGCTTTCCGTTCGCCAATTGGCTTCTGTTGGTTATGATACACTCTTTGGACTAACGGATGTGAAAGTCTTTAAGAGAGATACTCTCAAAGTGGCCTTTGTTGGAGAGTTGGATGGCAACCTTTACACGGTTGATTTCTCGAAAGAGAGCACATTCCATGCAACTTGTCTAATGGCCAAGGCCGACAAGGGGTGGCTATGGCATCACCGGTTAGCCCATGTCGGCATGAGAAATCTTCAAGATCTCTTAAAGGGTAATCACATCTTTGGACTAACCAATGTCTCTTTTGAGAAAGATCATGTGTAGTGCATGCATAGCCGGGAAAGCAACATCAATCAAAGCACCCACCCAAGAATATACTGTCTACTTCAAGGCCTTTGGAGCTCCTTCATGTGGATCTTTCTGGGCCTCCTTCATGGGATAGTCTTGGTGGGAAAAAGTATGGACTTGTCATTGTTGATTATTACTGAAGATATACATGGGTGTTTTTCCTCAAGTCCAAGGACGAGACGAAGATCACCTTCATTGATTTTGCCAAGCAAGCACAACGCAAGTTTGAAAAAGAAATCTTGGCAATAAGAAGTGACAATGGCTCTGAGTTCAAGAACTACACCTTGGAAGGATTTCTTAGTGATGAAGGAATTGAGCATCAATATTCCGCACCATATAGCCTCAGCAAAATGGTGTTGCCGAAAGGAAGAACCGTACACTTGTGGAGATGGCAAGGTCCATGTTGGATGAATACAAGTCGCCACATAGTTTTTGGGCCGAGGCTGTCAACACTGCATTCCATACATCAAACCGGCTCTTCCTCCGCACAATATTGGAAAAGACTCCATATGAACTCCTTGTTGTAAATATGCCCTAGAGGCAATAATAAAGTGGTTATTATTATATTTCCTTGTTCATGATAATTGTCTGTTGTTCATGCTATAATTTTATTAACCGGAAACCATAATACATGTGTGAATACATAGACCGTAATATGTCCCTAGTAAGCCTCTAGTTGACTAGCTCGTTGATTAATAGATGGTTGTGGTTACTTGACCATGGACATTGGATGTCGTTGATAACGGTATCACATCATTAGGAGAATGATGTGATGGACAAGACCCAATCCTAAGCATAGCACAACATAGTGTAGTTCGTTTTGCTAGAGCTTTTCTAATGTCAAGTATCGTTTCCTTAGACCATGAGATTGTGCAACTCCCGGATACCGTAGGAATGCTTTGGGTGTACCAAATGTCACAACGTAACTGGGTGGCTATAAAGGTGCACTACAGGTATCTCCGAAAGTGTCTGTTAGGTTGGCACGAATCGAGACTGGGATTTGTCACTCCGTATGACGGAGAGGTATCTCTGGGCCCACTCGGTAATGCATCATCAAAATGAGCTCAATGTGACTAAGGAGTTAGCCACGGGATCATGCATTACGGAACGAGTAAAGAGACCTACCGATGATGAGATTGAACGAGGTATGAGGATACTGACGATCGAATCTCGGGCAAGTAACATACCGATGGACTAAGGGAATTGTATACGGGATTGATTGAATCCCCGACATCGTGGTTCATCCGATGAGATCATCGTGGAACATGTGGGAGCCAACATGGGTATCAAGATCCCGCTGTTGGTTATTGGCCGGAGAGATGTCTCGTTCATGTCTGCATGGTTCCCGAACCCGTAGGGTCCACACACTTAAGGTTCGGTGATGCTAGAGTTGTTATGGGAAATTGTATGTGGTTACTGGAGGTTGTTTGGAGTCCCGGATGAGATCTCGGACATCACGAGGAGTTCTGGAATGGTCCGGAGGTGAAGAATTATATATGGGAATTCCAGCTTCAGTCGCCGAAATAATTTTGGGTGTTATCGGTATTGTACCGGGACCACCGAAAGGTGCCCGGGGGTCCACCGGGTGGGGCCACCTGCCCCAGTGGGCCAAGTGGGCTGAACAAGGGTGGGAACCAGCCCCTAGTGGGCTGGTGCACCCCCAAGGGCCCAAGGCGCATAGGGTTAGAAACCCTAGGGGGTGGGGGCGCCTCCCACCAAACTTGGGGGGCAAGTTTGCCCCCTGGCCGCCGCCCCCCCTTATAGATGGGATCAAAGGGGGCCGGCCCCCTTCCCCCTTCACCCGATAAATAGAGGGGGGTGGGAGGGCAGCAGCACCCCTTCCCTGGTGCAGCCTTCCCCCTCTCCAACACCTCCTCCTCCTCCGTAGTGCTTGGCGAAGCCCTGTCGGAGAACTGCAAGCTCCACCACCACGCCATCGTGCTGCTGAAGCTCTCCCTCAACTTATCATCTCCCCTTGCTAGATCAAGAAGGAGGAGACGTCCCCGGGCTATATGTGTTTTTAACGCGGAGGCGTCGTCCGTTCGGCGCCAGATCGAATCTTCCACGATTTGAATCGCCGCGAGTACGACTCCATCATCCGTGTTCCTTGTAACGCTTATGCTTAGCGATCTTCAAGGGTATGAAGATGCACTCCCTCTCTCTCGTTGCTAGCATCTCCTAGATTGATCTTGGTGACACGTAGGAATTTTTTTAAATTATTACTTCGTTCCCCAACAGTGGCATCATGAGCTAGGTCTATGCGTAGATTCTATGCACGAGTAGAACACAAAGTAGTTGTGGGCGATGATTTGTTCAATTTGCTTACTGTTACTAGTCCTATCTTGATTCGGCGGCATTGTGGGATGAAGCAGCCCGGACCGACCTTACACGTATGCTTACGTGAGACTAGTTCCACCGACTGACATGCACTTGATGCATAAGGTGGCTAGTGGGTGTCTGTCTCTCCCACTTTAGTCGGATCGGATTCGATGAAAAGGGTCCTTATGAAGGGTAAATAGCAATTGGCATATCACCGTTGTGGCTTTTACGTAGGTAAGAAATGTTCTTGCTAGAAACCCATAGTAGCCACGTAAAACATGCAACAACAATTAGAGGACGTCTAACTTGTTTTTTCAGGGTATGCTATGTGATGTGATATGGCCAAAGGATGTGATGAATGATATATGTGATGTATGAGATTGATCATGTTCTTTTAATAGGAATCACGACTTGCATGTCGATGAGAATGACAACCGACAGGAGCCATAGGAGTTGTCTTAATTTATTGTATGACCTGTGAGTCAATGAAAATGCCATGTAATTACTTTACTTCATTGCTAACCATTGGCCATAGTAGTAGAAGTAATAGTTGGCGAGACAACTTCATGAAGACACGATGATGGAGATCATGGTGTCATGCCGGTGACGAAGGTGATCATGCCGCGCCTCGAAGATGGAGATCAAAGGCGTAAGATGATATTGGCCATATCATGTCACTTTATGATTTGCATGTGATGTTTGTCATGTTTACATCTTATTTGCTTAGAACGACGGTAGCATAAATAAGATGATCCCTCACTAAAATTTCAAGAAAAGTGTTCCCCCTAAGTGTGCACCGTTGCAAAGGTTCGTTGTTTCGAAGCACCACGTGATGATCGGGTGTGATAGATTCTAACGTTCGCATACAACGGGTGTAAGCCAAATTTACACATGCAAAACACTTAGGTTGACTTGACGAGCCTAGCATGTACAAACATGGCCTCGGAACATGAGAGACCAAAAGGTTGAACATGAGTCGTATAGTAGATACGATCAACATGGAGATATTCGCCGTTGATGACTAGTCCGTCTCACGTGATGATCGGACATGGCCTAGTCGATTCGAATCATGTATCACTTAGATGACTACATGGATGTCTATCTGAGTGGGAGTTCATTAAATAATTTGATTAGACGAACTTAATTTTCATGAACATAGTCTAAATATCTTTATAATATGTCTTGTAGATCAAATGTCCCATGCTAATGTTGCCCTCAACTTCAACACGTTGATACGTCCATTTTACATCATGCTTTCATATTGATATTTATTGCATTATGGGCTGTTATTACACGTTATGACACAATACTTATGCCTATTCTCTCTTATTTTACAAGGTTTACATGAAGAGGGGGAATGCCGGCTTCTGGAATTCTGGGCTGGAAAAGGAGCAAATATTAGAGACCTATTCTGCA
This sequence comes from Triticum aestivum, assembly GCF_018294505.1. Taxonomy (NCBI): domain Eukaryota; kingdom Viridiplantae; phylum Streptophyta; class Magnoliopsida; order Poales; family Poaceae; genus Triticum; species Triticum aestivum. The sequence goes on along the minus strand of NC_057802.1, from coordinate 80,809,997 downwards.
CAACTCCAAATGTCGTGAAACTTCACAGAATTTATTTTTGGAATTAATAGAAAATACTGAGCGAAGAAAGTACCAGAGGGGGGCCACCCACCATCCACGAGGGTGGGGGCGCGCCCTACCCCCCTGGGCGCGCACCCCTGCCTCGTGGCCCCCCTGGCAGGCCTCCGGTGTCCATCTTCTGCTATATGAAGTCTTTTAACCTAGAAAAAATCATAAGCAAGCTTTCGGGACGAAACTCCACCGCCACGAGGCGGAACCTTGGCGGAACCAATCTAGGGCTCCCACGGAGCTGTTCTGCCGGGGAAACATCCCTCCGGGAGGGGGAAATCATCGCCATCGTCATCACCAATGATCCTCTCATGGGGAGGGGGTCAATCTCCATCAACATCTTCACTAGCACCATCTCCTCTCAAACCCTAGTTCATCTCTTGTATCCAATCTTTGTCTCAAAACCTCAGATTGGTACCTGTGGGTTGCTAGTAGTGTTGATTACTCCTTGTAGTTGATGCTAGTTGGTTTATTTGGCGGAAGATCATATGTCCAGATCCTTTATGCATATTAATACCCCTCTGATTATGAACATGAATATGATTTGTGAGTAGTTACATTTGTTCTTGAGGACATGGGAGAAGTCTTGCTATAAGTAGTCATGTGAATTTGGTATTCGTTCGATATTTTGATGAGATGTATGTTGTCTCTCCTCTAGTGGTGTCATGTGAACGTCGACTACATGTCACTTCACCATTGTTTGGGCTTAGAGGAAGGCATTGGGAAGTAATAAGTAGATGATGGGTTGCTAGAGTGACAGAAGCTTAAACCCTAGTTTATGTGTTGCTTCTAAGGGGCTGATTTGGATCCATATGTTTCATGCTATGGTTAGGTTTACCTTAATACTTCTTTTGTAGTTGCAGAAGCTTGGAATAGGGGTTAATAATAAGTGGGATGCTTGTCCAAGCAAGGGCAGTACCCAAGCACCGGTCTACCCACATACCAAATTATCAAAGTAACAAACGCGAATCATATGAGAATGATGAAAACTAGCTTGACGATAATTCCCATGTGTCCTCGGGAGCTTTTTCCTTTATATAAGAGTTTGTCCAGGCTTGTCCTTTGCTACAAAAAGGATTGGGACATCTTGCTGCACCTTATTTACTTTCATTACTTGTTACCTGTTACAGATTACCTTATCACAAAACTATCTGTTACCGATAATTTCAGTGCTTGCAGAGAATACCTTACTGAAAACCGCTTGTCATTTCCTTTTGCTCCTCGTTGGGTTCGACACTCTTACTTATTGAAAGGACTATGATAGATCCCCTAGACTTGTGGGTCATCAAGACTCTTTTCTGGCGCCATTGCCGGGGAGTGAAGCGCCTTTGGTAGGTGGAATTTGGTAAGGAAAAATTATATAGTGTGCTGAAATTTAGTGTCACTTGTTACTATGGAAAGTAATCCTTTGAGGGGCTTGTTCGGGGTATCTTCACCCCGACTAGTAGAGAAAAGAGTTGCTCCTCAAGCTACTGAACCTACTGAAAATGTTTACTTTGAAATTCCTTTGGGTATGCTAGAGAAACTGCTAGCTAATCCTTTTACAGGAGATGGAACATTACATCCCGATTTGCACCTAATCTATGTGGATGAAGTTGTGGATTATTTAAGCTTGCAGGTATACCCGAGGATGTTATCAAGAAGAAGGTCTTCCCTTTATCTTTGAAGGGAAAGGCATTGACATGGTTTAGGCTATGTGATGATATGGAACCATGGAACTACAACCGATTGAAATTGGAATTTCATCAGAAGTTTTATCCTATGCATCTTGTTCATCATGATCGTAATTATATATATAATTTTTGGCCTCATGAAGGAGAAAGCATCGCTCAAGCTTGGGGGAGGCTTAATTCAATGTTATATTCATGCCCCAATCATGAGCTCTCAAGAGAAATGATTATTCACAATTTTTATGCTCGGCTTTCTCTCAATAATCGCTCCATGCTCGATACTTCTTGTACTAGTTCCTTCATGATGAAGACTATTGATTTCAAATGGGATTTATTGGAAAGAATTAAACGCAACTGTGAAGATTGGGACCTCGACGAAGGTAAGGAGTCAGGTATAACACCTAAGTTTGATTGTGTTAAATCTTTTATGGATACCGATGTTTTCCGTGAATTTAGCACTAAATATGGACTTGACTCTGAGATAGTAGTTTCTTTCTGTGAATCATTTGCTACTCATGTTGATCTCCCTAAGGAGAAGTGGTTTAAATATAACCCTCCCGTTGAAGTAAAAGTAGTTGCACCTATTAAAGTTGAAGAAAAGACTATCACTTATAATGATCCTATTGTTCCCACTTCTTATATTGAGAGACCACATTTCCCTGTTAGAACAAAGGATCATGCTAAAGCTTCAACTGTGGTCAACAAAAGTAATATTAGGACATCCAAACCCCCTGAGAAAATTAAATTTGAACCTAGTATTGCTATGGTTAAAGATCTCTTGGCTAATAATATTGATGGGCATGTTATTTACTTCTATGATGAAGCTGCTAGAATTGCTAGACCTGATACTAAAAATAAACATAGACTTTTTGTAGGCATGCCTGTTATTTCTATTAAAATAGGGGATCATTGTTATCTTGGCTTGTGTGATATGGGTGCTAGTGCAAGTGCAATACCTCATTCTTTATACAAAGAAATTATGCATGATATTGCACCTGCTGAGATAGAGGAGATTGACGTTACAATTAAGCTTGCCAATAGAGATACTATTTCACTAGTTGGGATTGTTAGAGATGTTGAAGTCTTGTGTGGGAAAGTTAAATATCCTGCTGATTTTCTTGTTCTTGGTTCTCCACAAGATGACTTTTGTCCCATTATATTTGGTAGACCCTTCCTGAATACTGTTAATGCTAAGATAGATTGCAAAAAGGATGTTGTTACTATTGGTTTGGGGGATATGTCTCATGAGTTTAATTTTGCTAAATTGTGTCCCATGATGAAGAATTGCCTAGTAAAGATGAAATTATTGGTCTTGCTTCTATTGTCGTGCCTCCTAATGATCCTTTAGAACAATATTTGCTCGACCATGAAAATGATATGTTTATGAATGAAAGAAGGGAAATAGATGAAGTGTTCTTTAAACAGGGACCTATTTTGAAACACAACTTGCCTGTTGAAATCCTAGGGGATCCTCCTCCACCCAAGGGTGATCCCGTGTTTGAGCTTAAACCACTACCTGATACTCTTAAATATGCTTATCTTGATGAGAAAAACATATATCCTGTTATTATTAGTGCTAACCTTTCAGAGAATGAAGAGAATAAATTATTGAAAACTCTGAAGATTATCCAAACATACACACTTTTGCTTTCTAGATGGTTATTCTGGTTTCTCTCAAATACCTGTGTCAAAAGGGGATCAAGAAAAGACCACCTTTACTTGTCCTTTCGGTACCTTTGCTTATAGACGTATGCCTTTTGGTTTATGTAATGCACCTGCTACCTTTCAAAGATGCATGATGGCTATATTCTCTGATTTTTGTGAAAAGATTGTTGAGGTTTTCATGGATAATTTCTCCGGATATGGAACTTCATTTGATGATTGCTTGAGCAACCTTGATCGAGTTTTGCAGAGATGTGAAGAAACTAATCTTGTGTTGAATTGGGAGAAGTGCCACTTTATGGTTAATGAAGTTATCGTCTTGGGGCATAAAATTTCTGAAAGAGGTACTGAAGTTGATAAAGCTAAAGTTGAAGCTATTAAAAAGATGCCGTGTCCCATGGACATCAAAGGTATAAGAAGTTTCCTTGGTCATGCCAGTTTTTATAGGAGGTTCATTAAAGACTTCTCTAAAATTTCTAGGCCTTTGACTAATCTCTTACAAAAAGATATTCCTTTTGTCTTTGACGATGATTGTGTAGAAGCATTTGAAATACTTAAGAAAGACTTGATTTCTGCACCTATTGTTCAGCCACCTGATTATAATTTACCCTTTGAAATTATGTGTGATGCTAGTGATTATGACGTAGGTGCTGTTCTAGAACAAAGAGTTGATAAGAAATTAAAGGTTATCCAATATGCTAGTAAAAATCTAGACAGTGCCCAGAGAAATTATGCTACAACTGAAAAAGAATTTTTAGAAGTTGTATTTGCTTGTGACAAGTTCAGACCTTATATTGTTGATTCAAAAGTAACTGTTCACACTGATCATGCTGCTATTAAATATCTTATGGAAAACAAAGATGCTAAACCTAGACTTATTAGATGGGTTCTCTTGCTACAAGAATTTGATTTGCATATTATTGATAGAAAGGGAGCTGAGAACCCCGTTGTAGACAACTTGTCTAGGTTACAGAATGTTCTTGATGACCCACTACCTATTGATGATAGCTTCCCTGATGAACAACTAGCTGTCATAAATGCTTCTCGTACTGCTCCATGGTATGCTGATTATGCTAATTACATTTTTGCTAAATTTATACCAACTAGTTTCACATACCAGCAAAAGAAAAAGTTTTTCTATGATTTAAGACATTACTTCTGGGATGACCCACACCTTTATAAAGAAGGAGTAGATGGTGTTATTAGACGTTGTCTACCTGAGCATGAACAGGAACAGATCCTACGCAAGTGCCACTCCGAGGCTTATGGAGGGCACCATGCTGGAGATAGAACTGCACATAAGGTATCACAATCAGGTTTTTATTGGCCTACTCTCTTCAAAGATGCCCGTAAGTTTGTCTTGTCTTGTGATGAATGTCAAAGAATTGGTAATATTAGTAGACATCAAGAAATGCCTATGAACTATTCACTTGTTATTGAACCATTTGATGTTTGGGGCTTTGATTATATGGGTCCGTTTCCTTCCTCTAATGGGTATACGCATATTTTAGTTGCTGTTGATTACGTTACTAAGTGGGTAGAAGCTATTCCAACTACTAGTGCTGATCATAACACCTCTATTAAGATGCTTAAATAAGTTATTTTTTCCGAGGTTTGGAGTCCCTAGATACTTAATGACTGATGGTGGTTCACATTTTATTCATGGCGGCTTTCATAAAATGCTTGCTAAGTATGACGTTAATCATAGAATTGCATCTCCTTACCACCCACAGTCTAGTGGTCAAGTAGAATTGACTAATAGAGAGATCAAATTAATCTTGCAAAACACTGTTAATAGATCTAGGAAGAATTGGTCCAAGAAACTTGATGATGCATTATGCGCTTGTAGAACTGCATATAAAAATCCTATGGGTATGTCTCCGTATAAAATGGTTTATGGAAAAGCATGTCACTTACCTCTCGAACTAGAACACAAGGCATATTGGGCCATTAAAGAGCTCAATTATGATTTCAAACTTGCCGGTGAGAAGAGGCTATTTGACATAATCTCACTTGATGAATGGAGAACCCAAGCCTATGAGAATGCCAAACTGTTTAAACAAAAGGTTAAAAGATGGCATGACAAAAGGATAGATAAGAGTGAGTTTAATGTAGGTGATTATGTTTTGCTATACAACTCTCGTTTAATATTTTTTGCAGGAAAACTCCTCTCTAAATGGGAAGGTCCTTACGTTATTGAGGAGGTCTATCGTTCCGGTGCCATAAAAATCAACAACTTCGAAGGCACAAATCCAAAGGTGGTGAACGGTCAAAGAATCAAGCATTATATCTCAGTTAATCCCATAAATGTCGAAACTAATGTTATTGAAACCGTAACCCCGGAGGAGTACATAAGGGACACCTTCCAGAACGTTTCAGACTCCGAAAAGGAATAGGTATGTGGTACGGTAAGTAAACCGACTCCAAAACAGTCCTAATGGAAATATTTCTCTGTTTTGGAATATTTAAGAAAATAGGAAAATAAGTAGTCTGGGAAGGACATGAGGCTTCCACGAGGGTGGAGGGTGCGCCCTACCCCCCTGGGCGCGCCCCCTGCCTCGTGGGCACCTCGTGTGCTCTCTGGACTCCGTTTTCTTGCACAATACTTCTTTTGGTTGGTAAAAATTCATTATATAATCTCCCGAAGGTTTTGACCCTTGTATCATGCAAATAGCCTCTATTTTTGTTTCGAGCTGTTTCTACCGGAGATTAGAGCAAGATGTCTTCTCAAGAGTCAGTCGGGGAGAGTCGGGTGTCTCATCCGACACCGGGACCAGGAGCAAACAGCGATGCTGACCACTTTGGGCCATCAACGGAGGAAGAGATGGAGGCCAACTTGAAAAGGATAGATGCCATGGAGGAGGATCAACAAGTTACTTCTCATTTCCGAGCTGGATCCACGATGGGGGAACTACAGAGCTCAACTATTCCAAACTCGGTTATCCCTTCCAATGTTAGATTCCTTTCTTATGAAAATATGAAAAAGAGTGTCACTTATTCTCCCATAGCTATGCAACATCCATGGGTGAAAGGAGCTTTAGCCGTCACGGGTAAGCTCCGTAAGGAAATAATGGACCTCAAGCGGCAAGTCAATAAGCTCGAGGAGGAGAATCGTATCCTGAGGGGCATCATCGCCAAGAATATCACATCACCACCCCCGAAGAAGGAGACATAATCACATGGGTATGGGCACTCCCCTTGGCAACTGCCAAGCTTGGGGGAGGTTCCCCGGTATCGTATCACCATCACACTCCTATCTTTACCGTTTTTCTTAGTTCGATCCTTTTGGTAATATCTTGATGTAGTAAGAATAAAAGTTTTAGTATAATCTAGTTTTGAGTTTTGCTTTTTGATCCTTCTATGTAATCGAGTCCGTGAGCTATATATAATAAAGATTAGTGTTGAGTCAAGGGCTTGATTATCCTGTTATGATCTTGAGGAAATAAAAAGAAAAGAAAGAATAAAAAGAAATAAAGAGATCATATTGATCTTGTGGAGAGTAACGACTTCACATATAAAGAGTATGATGAATAAAAGTTGTTGAGAGTTGACAAACATTGTTTTGGTCATCGTTGCAATTAATAGGAAGTAATAAAGAAAGAGAGGTTCTCACATATAAATATACTATCTTGGACATCTTTTATGATTGTGAGCACTCATTAAAATATGACATGCTAAAGAGTTGATGTTGGACAAGGAAGACAACGTGATGGGTTATGTTTTCTTATATCTGAAATAAAGTATATTTTCATGGATCATCCAACATGTTGAGCTTGCCTTTCTCCCTCATGCTAGCCAAACTCTTTGCACCAAGTAGAGATACTACTAGTGCTTCCAAATATCCTTAAACCCAGTTTTGTCATGAGAGTCCACCATACCTACCTATGGATTGAGTAAGATCCTTCAAGTAAGTTGTCATTGTTGCATGAAATAAAAATTGCTCTCTAAATATGTATGATTTATTAATGTGGAGAAAATAAGCTTTATACGATCTTGTGATGTGGAAGAAATGAAAGCGACGGACTGCATAATAAAGGTCCATATCACAAGTGGCAATATAAAGTGACGTTCTTTCGCATTAAGATTTTGTGCATCCAACCATAAAAGCACAAGACAACCTCTGCTTCCCTCTGCGAAGGGCCTATCTTTTATTCTTGTCTTATACCTTATACAAAAGTTATGGTGATCTTCACCTTTCCTTTTTACATTTTATCCTTTGGCAAGCGCATTATGTTGGAAAGATCCTGATATATATATCCAATTGGATGTAAGTTAGCATGAATATTATTGTTGGCATTACCCTTGAGGTAAAAGGTTGGGACGCAACACTATAAGCCCCTATCTTCCTCTGTGTCTGATTAAAACTCCAAACCCATAAGTATTGTGTGAGTGTTAGCAATTGTGAAAGACTAAATGATAGTTGAGTATGTGGACTTGCTGAAAAGCTCTTATATTGACCCTTTCCTATGTTATGATAAATTGCAATTGCTTCAATGACTGAGATTATAGTTTGTTAGTTCTCGATGAAGTTTCTGATTCATACTTGACATTGTGAATAGATTGTTACTTTAGCATAAGAAATCATATGACAAAATATATACATGTTGCTGTTATAAGAATAATCATGATGCCCTCATTTCCGTATTTTATTTTATCGACACCTCTATCTCTAAACATGTGGACATATTTATTGTTATCGGTTTCCGCTTGAGGACAAGCGAGGTCTAAGCTTGGGGGAGTTGATACGTCCATTATGCATCATGCTTTTATATCGATATTTATTGCATTATGGGCTGTTATTACACGTTATGTCACAATACTTATGCCTATTCTCTCTTATTTTACAAGGTTTACATGAAGAGGGGGAATGCCGGTAGCTGGAATTCTGGGCTGTAAAAGGAGCAACTATTAGAGACGTATTCTGCACAACTCCAAAAGTCTTGAAACTCCACGGAAGTTATTTTTGGAATTAATAAAAAATACTAAGCGAAGAAAGTATTAGAGGGGGCCACCCACCATCCACGAGGGTGGGGAGCACGCCCTACCCCCCTGGGCGCTCCCCCCTGCCTCGTGGGCCCCCTGGCAGGCCTCCGGTGTCCATCTTCTGCTATACGAAGTGTTTTACCCTGGAAAAAATCATAAGAAAGCTTTCGGGACGAAATACCGCCGCCATGGGGCGGAACCAATCTAGGGCTCCGGCGGAGCTGTTCTGCTGGGGAAACATCCCTCCGGAGGGGGAAATCATCGCCATCATCATCACCAACGATCCTCTCATCGGGAGGGGGTTAATCTCCATCAACATCTTCACCAGCACCATCTCCTCTCAAACCCTAGTTCATATCTTGTATCCAATCTTTGTCTCAAAACCTCATATTGGTACCTGTGGGTTGCTAGTAGTGTTGATTACTCCTTGTAGTTGATGCTAGTTGGTTTATTTGGTGGAAGATCATATGTTCAGATCCTTTATGCATATTAATACCCCTCTGATTATGAACATGAATATGATTTGTGAGTAGTTACGTTTGTTCCTGAGGACATGGGAGAAGTCTTGCTATAAGTAGTCATGTGAATTTGGTATTCGTTCGATATTTTGATGAGATGTATCTTGTCTCTCCTCTAGTGGTGTCATGTGAACATCGACTGCATGACACTTCACCGTTGTTTGGGCCTAGAGGAAGGCATTGGGAAGTAATAAGTAGATGATGGGTTGCTAGAGTGACAGAAGCTTAAACCCTAGTTTATGCGTTGCTTCGTAAGGGGCTGATTTGGATCCATATGTTTCATGCTATGGTTAGGTTTACCTTAATACTTCTTTTGTAGTTGCGGATTCTTGCAATAGGGGTTAATCATAAGTGGGATGCTTGTCCAAGAAAGGGCAGTACCCAAGCACCGGTCTACCCACATACCAAATTATCAAAGTAACGAACATGAATCATATGAGCGTGATGAAAACTAGCTTGACGATAATTCCCATGTGTCCTCGGGAGCATTTTCCTTTATATAAGAGTTTGTCCAGGCTTGTCCTTTGCTACAAAAAGGATTGGGCCATCTTGCTGCACCTTATTTTCTTTCATTACTTCTTACCCGTTACAAATTACCTTATCACAAAACTATCTGTTACCGATAATTTCAGTGCTTGCAGAGAATACCTTACTGAAAACCGCTTGTCATTTCCTTCTGCTCCTCGTTGGGTTCGACACTCTTACTTATCGAAAGGACTACGATAGATCCCCTACACTTGTGGGTCATCACGCGTTCCTAGAGAAAACCAAGCTGAAAGACGATTGTAGCAACTACACGGACTAGGTCCGTAACTTGAGGATCATCGTCATAGCTGCCAAGAAAGCATATGTCCTTGAAGCAGCGCTAGGTGAAGCACCCATTTTCCCAGCAACTCAAGACGTTATGAATGCCTGGCAGTCGCGTAGTGATGATTACTCCCTGGTTCAGTGCGGCATGCTTTACAGCTTTGAACCAGGGTTCCAAAAGCGTTTTGAGAAACACGGAGCATATGAGATGTTCCAAGAGCTAAACATGGTTTTCCAAGCTCACGCCCGGGTTGAGAGATATGATGTCTCCAACAAGTTCTATAGTTGTAAGATGGAGGAAAACAGTTTAGTCAGCGAGCATATACTCAAAATGTCTGGGTTGCACAACCGCTTGTCTCAGCTGGGAGTTAATCTTCCAGATGACTCGGTCATTGACAGGATCCTCCGGTCGCTTCCACCTAGCTACAAGAGCTTTGTGATGAACTACAATATGCAAGGGATGGAGAAGTCCATTCCTGAGCTATATTCAATGCTGAAATCAGCGGAGGTGGAAATCAAAAAGGAACATCAAGTGTTGATGGTGAATAAGACCACTAGTTTCAAGAAAGGCAGGGGTAAGAAGAACTTCAAGAAGGACGGCAAGGGGGTTGCCGCGCCCGGTAAATCAGTTGCCGGGAAGAAGCCAAAGAATGGACCCAAGCCTGAGACTCAGTGCTTTTATTGCAAGGGAAATGGTCACTGGAAGCGGAACTGCCCCAAGTACTTAGCGGATAAGAAGGCCGGCAACACCAAAGGTATATATGATATACATGTTATTGATGTGTACCTTACCAGCACTCGTAGTAGCTCCTGGGTATTTGATACCGGTGCGGTTGCTCATATTTGTAACTCAAAATAGGAGCTGCAGAATAAGCGGAGACTGGCGAAGGACGAGCTCACGATGCGCGTCGGGAATGGTTCCAAGGTCGATGTGATCGCCGTCGGCACGCTACCTCTACATCTACCTTCGGGATTAGTTTTAAACCTCAATAATTGTTATTTAGTGCCAGCTTTGAGCATGAACATTGTATCTGGATCTCGTTTAATGCGAGATGGCTACTCATTTAAATCTGAGAATAATGGTTGTTCCATTTATATGAGAGATATGTTTTGTGGTCATGCCCCGCTGGTCAATGGTTTATTTTTATTGAATCTTGAACGTGATGTTACACATATTCATAGTGTGAATGCCAAAAGATGTAAGGTTGATAATGATAGTCCCACATACTTGTGGCACTGCCACCTTGGTCACATTGGTGTCAAACGCATGAAGAAACTCCATGCAGATGAACTCTTGGAGTCTCTTGGTTATGAATCATTTGACACGTGTGAACCATGCCTCATGGGAAAAATGACGAAGACTCCGTTCTCCGGAACAATGGAGCGAGCAACGAACTTGTTGGAAATCATACATACTGATGTGTGCGGTCCAATGAGTGTTGAGGCTCGCGGTGGCTATCGTTATGTTCTCACCCTCACTGATGACTTAAGTAGATATGGGTATGTCTAATTAATGAAAAACAAGTCTGAGACCTTTGAAAAGTTCAAGGAATTTTAGAGCGAGGTAGAGAATCAACGTGACAGGAAAATAAAGTTCTTACGATCAGATCGTGGAGGAGAATACTTGAGTCACGAGTTTGGCACGCATTTAAGGAAATGTGGAATTGTTTCATAACTCACGCCGCCTGGAACACCTCAGCGTAATGGTGTGTCCGAACGTCGTAATCGCACTCTATTGGATATGGTGTGATCTATGATGTCTCTTACTGATCTACCGCTATCATTTTGGGGCTATGCTTTAGAGACTGTCACATTCACTTTAAATAAGGCTCCGTCAAAATCCGTTGAGACGACACCGTATGAATTATGGTTTGGGAAGAAACCTAAGCTGTTGTTTCTAAAAGTTTGGGGATGCGATGCTTATGTCAAGAAACTTCAACCTGAAAAGCTCGAACCCAAGTCGGAAAAATGCGTCTTCATAGGATACCTAAGGAAACTATTGGGTATACTTCTACCTCAGATCCGAAGGCAAGATCTTTGTTGCCAAGAATGGATCCTTTCTGGAGAAAGAGTTTCTCTCGAAAGGAGTAAGTGGGAGGAAAGTAGAACTTGATGAAGTACTACCTCTTGAACCGGAGAGTAGCGCAGCTCAGGAAAATGTTTCTATGGTTCCTGCACCGACTAGAGAGGAAGTTAATGATGATGATCATGAAACTTTGGATCAAGTTGCTACTGAACTTTGTAGGTCCACAAGGACACGTTCCGCACCAGAGTGGTACGGCAACCCTGTCCTGGAAATCACGTTGTTAGACAACGGTGAACCTTCAAACTATGAAGAAGCGATGGAGGGCCCGGATTCCAACAAATGGCTTGAAGCCATGAAATCCGAGATAGGATCCATGTATGAAAACAAAGTATGGACTTTGACAGACTTGCCTGATGATCGGCAAGCCATAGAGAATAAGTGGATTTTTAAGAAGAAGACTGACGCAGATGGTAATGTGACCGTCTATAAGGATCGACTTGTCGCTAAGGGTTATCGACAAGTTCAAGGGGTTTACTATGATGAGACCTTCTCACCCGTAGTGAAGCTGAAGTCCGTCTGAATCATGTTAGCAATTGCCGCATTCTATGATTATGAGATATGGAAAATGGACGTCAAAACGGCATTCCTTAACGGTTTCCTTAAGGAAGAATTGTATATGATGCAGCCGGAAGGTTTTGTCGATCCTAAGAATGCTGAAAAAGTATGCAAGCTCCAACGCTCCATCTATGGGCTGGTGCAAGCATCTCGGAGTTGGAACATTCGCTTCAATGAAATGATCAAAGCGTTTGGGTTTATGCAGACTTATGGAGAATCCTGTGTCTACAAGAAAGTGAGTGGGAGCTCTGTAGCATTTCTCATATTATATGTGGATGACATATTATTGATGGGACATGATATAGAACTTTTGGAAAGCGTAAAGTCCTACTTGAATAAATGTTTTTCAATGAAGGACCTTGGAGAAGCTGCTTACATATTAGGCATCAAGATCTATAGAGATAGATCGAGACGCCTCATTGGTCTTTCACAAAGCACATACCTTGAAAAGATATTGAATAAGTTCAATATGGCTCAGTACAAGAAGGGGTTCTTGCCTGTATTGCAAGGTGTAAGATTGAACACGGCTCAATGCCCGACCTCAGAAGAAGATAGAGAAATGATGAGTGCATCCCCTATGCCTCAGCCATAGGCTCTATCATGTATGCCATGCTGTGTACCAGACCTGATGTGAACCTTGCCGTCAGTTTGGTAGGGAGGTACCAAAGTAATCCCGGTATGGAACACTGGACGGCGGTCAAGAATATCCTAAAGTACCTGAAAAGGACTAAGGATATGTTTCTTGTTTATGGAGGTAACGAAGAGCTCGTCGTAAAGGTTTAGTCGATGCTAGCTTTGACATACATCTGGATGACTCCAAGTCACAAACCGGATACGTGTACATTTTGAATGGTGGGGCAGTCAGCTGGTGTAGTTCCAAGAAAATCGTCGTGGCGGGATCTACATGTGAAGCGGAGTACATAGCAGCCTCGGAGGAAGCACAGGAAGCAGTCTGGATGAAGGAGTTCATCACCGACCTAGGAGTTATTCCCAATGCGTCGGGCCCGATGACTCTCTTCTGTGACAACACTGGAGTTATTGCCCTTGCCAAGGGGCCCAGGTTTCACAAGAAGACCAGGCATATCAAGCGTCGCTTCAACTCCATTCGTGAATATATTCAAGATGGAGACATAGATATTTGTAAAGTGCATAAGGATCTGAATGTCGCAGATCCGTTGACTAAACCTCTTCCACGAGCAAAACATGATCAACACCAGAACTCTATGGGTGTTCGATTCATCAAAATGTAACTAGATTATTGACTCTAGCGCAAGTGGGAGACTGTTGGAAATATGCCCTAGAGGCAATAATAAAGTGGTTATCATTATATTTCCTTGTTCATGTTAATTGTCTGTTGTTCATGCTATAATTGTATTAACCGGAAACCGTAATACATGTGTGAATACATAGACCGTAATATGTCCCTAGTGAGCCTCTAGTTGACTAGCTCGTTGATCAATAGATGGTTGTGGTTTCCTGACCATGGATATTGGATATCGTTGATAACGGGATCACATCATTTGGAGAATGATGTGATGGACAAGACCCAATCCTAAGCATAGCACAAGATCGTGTAGTTTGTTTTGCTAGAGCTTTTCTAATGTCAAGTATCGTTTCCTTAGACCATGAGATTGTGCAACTCCCGGATACCATAGGAATGCTTTGGGTGTACCAAACGTCACAACGTAACTAGGTGGCTATAAGGGTGCACTACAGGTATCTCCAAAAGTGTCTGTTGGGTTGGCACGAATCGAAACTCGGATTTGTCACTCTGTATGATGGAGAGGTATCTCTGGGCCCACTCGGTAATGCATCATCAAAATGAGCTCAATGTGACTAAGGATTTAGCCACGGGATCATGCGTTACGGAATGAGTAAAGATACTTGCCAGTAAGGAGATTGAACGAGGTATGAGGATATCGATGATCGAATCTCGGGCAAGTACCATACTGATGGACAAAGGGAATTGTATACGAGATTGATTTAATCACCGACATCGTGGTTCATCCGATGAGATCATCGTGGAACATGTGGGAGCCAACATGTGTATCCAAATCCCACTGTTGGTTATTGGCCAAAGAGATGTCTCGGTCATGTCTGCATGGTTCCCAAACCCGTAGGGTCTACACACTTAAGGTTCGGTGACGCTAGAGTTGTTATGGGAAATTGTATGTGGTTATCAAAGGTTTTTCGGAGTCCCGGATGAGATCCCGGACATCACAAGGAGTTCCGGAATGGTCCGGAGGTGAAGAATTGTATATGGGAAGTCCAGTTTCAGTCGCCGGAATAATTTCGGATGTTATCGGTATTGTACCGGGACCACCAAAAGGTGTCCGGGGGTCCACCGGGTGGGGCCACCTGCCCCGGTGGGCCAAGTGGGCTGAACAAGGGTGGGAACCAGACCCTAGTGTGCTGGTACGCCCTCAAAGGGCCCAAGGCGCCTAGGGTTAGAAACCCTAGGGGGTGGGGGCGCCTCCCACCAAACTTGGGGGGCAAGTTTCCCCCCTGGCCGCCGCCCCCCTTGTAGATGGGATCTAAGGGGGCCGGCCCCCTTCCCCCTTCACCCTATAAATAGAGGGGGTTGGGAGGGCAGCAGCACCCCCTTCCCAGGCGCAGCCCTTCCCCTCTCCAAGACCTCCTCCTCCTCCGTAGTGCTTGGCGAAGCCCTGTCGGAGAACTGCAAGCTCCACCACCACGCCGTCGTTCTGCCGGAGCTCTCCGTCAACTTCTCCTCTCCCCTTGCTAGATCAAGAAGGAGGAGACGTCCCCGGGCTGTATGTGTGTTGAACACGGAAGCGCCGTCCGTTCGGTGCTAGATCGGATCTTCCGCGATTTCAATCGCCGCGAGTACGACTCCATCATCCGCGTTCCTTGTAACGCTTTCGCTTAGCGATCTTCATGGGTATGAAGATGCACTCCCTCTCTCTCGTTGCTAGCATCTCCTAGATTGATCTTGGTGACACGTAGGAATTTTTTTAAATTATTACTACGTTCCCCAACACTCCTAATTGGGAACAAGCCAAATGCCATGTACTTTCGTGTATTTGGTTGCAAATGTTTCATCCTCAACAAAAGAGAACGGTTAGGAGAATTTCAATCCAAAACAACTGAGGGCATATTTGTTGGCTATGGATCAAACTCTCACGCCTATAGAGTCTACAACAAATCCAATGGATGTGTTGTAGAAACTTGTGACGTGGTGTTTGATGAATTTAATGGCTCCCATGGGGAGCAAGTTGATCTAAGTGGTGTAGGTGAAGAATATTCGTCTCAAGATATTTTGACCATGGGTGTTGGTGCTCTCCTTCCCATGGAACAAGAACCTCATGATGATGAAGAAGAAGATGGAAGTTTTACACATAATCAAATCACCTCAACACCAATACCACCACAAGCTCCTATTGCTCAACCAATGCCCATAGTTCAAGTACAAGAAGATGATCAAGTCCCTCGTCATGATCATTTTCAAGAACACGAACATCATACTACTGGAATCAGCAGATTTCCATCTGCCGACTCTTTGCCGTCAGCTAGCGGACGGCAAAGGAAGGCTTTGCCATCAGCCACCAGAAAGCGGACGACAACGATGCAGCGGACGGCAAAGGCTGGCTTTGCCATGAGCCATCTCTTTGCCATCTGCTAGTGGACGGAAAAGAAGCTTTGCCGTCTGCTAGCGGACGGCAAAGAGGGGGATTGGCCCACTGTCTGTCAACCCCTAATGGGGCCCCTCTTTGCCGTCCGCTAGCAGATGGCAAAGCTATCTTTGCCATCCACTAGCAGACGGCAAAGGTGGGACGGACGACAAAGCTTCGAAATTGACTTAACGGCTGCGCCCCGCCGTCGCCCTCTCTCTCTCTCTCTCTCTCTGTCTCCTCTCCTCTTTCTTCCTCACTCGTGCCACCCGCGCCGTCGCCGCCGCACCCTCCCCGCCCCGTCGCCGCCCCCTCCCCGCCCCGTGGCCGCCCCCTCCCTGCCTCCCCACCCCCTACCGAGCCTCCCCACCGCAGCCGCGGGTCGACCGCCCCCGAGGAGCGCCGCCCCTCCCTGCCTCGTCGCCACCCCGCCTCGCCGCCGCCCCCTCCACGACCCATCATCGCCCCCCACGGTGAGCCCCTGCCACCCCTGTTTTCTTTTCTGTTTTTCTTTTCTGTTTAGTTTATGTTTTTTAGTTTATGTTTTTTCAGTTTAGTTAGTTTAGGTTATTTACTTTAATTAGTTTAGGTTATTTAGTTTAATTAGTTTAGGTTATTTAGTTTAGGTTTAGGTTATATAGTTAGCTAGATTAGATTATATTATATTAGATAAGTTTTAGGTTTTAGTTAAATAGTCATAATTAAATGAAGTAAAAAAAGATGAAAAAAGAAGAAGAAAAGTAGAATAAGAAGAAGAAGAAGAAGAAGAAGAAGAAGAATTAGAAGAAGAAGAAGAAGAAGAAGAAGAAGAAGAGGAGGAGGGGAAGATGAGAAGAAAAGAGGAATTAGCTTAGTTAGTACTGTTAGTTTCTTTTTTTTGTACTGCTACTAATTAGGTTAGTTAGTACTGTTAGTTAGGTTAGTTTGATTTTCTAGGTTAGTTAGGTTAGTTATCTATAGAATAGATTAGTTAGGTTAGTTTCTAGGTTAGTTAGGCTAATTAGTTTGAGGGGTTTTGGTGATGTCATCTTGTTCTCCAAGAGATGATACTTGGCAAGATAACCAAATATGGCATTTTTTACATGCTAGAATTTTCTTGGAATTTATAGAGAATATTTCCTATGTAAATAATCCAGAAACATCAGAAAAGGGTTTTGATGGATTTAACCAATATTTTGAACATGACCGTGTGTTGAAACTCTTATATATGGACAATATATGCCCAATGAGCTTCCCTAAATTTTCTCAAATATTTTTTAAACACTAAAATAATTTTAACCTATTAAAGACCATTTCTGGCCTTAAGAAAAAGCCTTTAATTAGTTGGTTAGTTATTTTTTAGGTTAATAACTTAGTTAGTTAGTTATTTTTTTAGGCGTTGTTTTCACCATTCGTTTACTCTTTGTCATTGCAGGTGTTGACAGATGGTGGGCGCGGGTCGAGAGCGCTCCGAGCCTCCTTCTTCCTCGGCGCGTGCTGGGAGGGGTGGCTATATTGCACCCCAACAGCTTCGGAGAGCGCTCGTAGACACCATGGGGACACCGGCGGGCGCTTCTTCTTCGGCCGGGAGAGGTCGGGGGAAGACGAAGAGGGGTGCAGCTAGAGGTGGATGTGGTGGCGGGAGAGGCAGGAAGGCTGTTGTGCCTTCCTCATGGCCACCCCCAGCTGATTCTCCGGACCACCGGAGTGCTCCGGCTTAGGTGGACCGTCTTGGACTCCAGTCCACGAGCCTCGGGCCGATGAGCCTCAGGTCGCCGAGCCTTCATCCCAGGAGACTCGGGCCCCGGAGTCTTCGTCCCACGTGACTCCGGAGACTAGTGGCCATGCTGATGGCGAGGAGACATGGTCTGACGATAGTTTTAGCGAGGGCGAGCTGGTTGAGTAGGGCAAGAAGGTCTACCGGCGTGGTGGTACGAAGCTCCGAGCCGTGCCGGCGACCCACGATCAGAGGTCTTTGATTGAGCCTAACGGGCAGAAGTAAGTGAATTTACTCTTTTTTAACCTTTGTCCTTCATGTTTCTTCAAATTAATATCTAATGTGTTGGCCTTGTCATACTGCAGGGGTTGGATATACGTCGATGGTGTCTCCAGGCCCAACCTGGTCCTTGGTGTGCTTTGCCGGCACCACTTCCCGGGGTGGGTCATGTTGCCCCGTGAGGGTCAGGTTCCACAGCTAGCACTGAGCTGGGAGCTGTACATGGCTGCCCGGGCCCCGCCGGAGAGCGGGTCGATGGTGTCTTGTGCGAGACGGTGGCCGACATTGTGAGGCGGCGATTTTGGATAATTACTCCTTTACAGAATTAAAAATCAACATTACCTAGTGATATTACTAATCAGTGTTGTCTTGTTCGATTGCCGGACTTCTACAGGTGTTCTGAGGAACACGAGGCGGAGACGGCTAGGGTTCTCGAAGCCGAGTGCAAGCGCCTACTTCAGAACTTACAGCACGAGGCTAGGGTGCAGGCTGTTCGAGACTACTACGCCTCGACTAACATTAGGAGGGCCAAGAAGAAGTGCCGCGGCAAATATCTGAGTAAGGAGAAGTACATGAAGGTAATTACCTATTCTTAAGGCCTTGTACTTAGTTTCCTTGATTTCATTCGTAGGCGTAGTGCTGAAAGTTCTCTTTGCCAAACTTAGGTGCCCCCGAGATGGTGTGCGGATATGATGGACTGTTGGGAGGCGTTGGTGGATGAGTGGTGCTCTCCCCAATGACTAGCCGAACACAACAAGGCCAGGGATAAGCGTTCCCAAATGTGAGGTGTGCCACACCATCAAGGGAGCTCCAACCTGTTTGAGTACGGGGATCACTAGGTATGTGGTTTCAGCCCTTAACGATTCATGCAAGTTCATTCTTCATGCTAGCTTCAGCCCTTAACTAATATGTTGTTCCTCTCTTTTAAGAGAAACACAACAAGAAGGACGTGCCACCGCTGTACGACCTCTATGCCATGGCCCATATGGCCCCGTACAAGAAGGCCAAGGCACTCTCCGAGGATGACCTCGATCATCCAGAGAGCTTCACCAACATCTCCTCCCATAACAAACTCGTGAGGTACAGAAAATTTGGGAAGGCGATGAAAGGGGATGACTTCAACTCGAGCCAGAGTCCTTTTAATACAGAGCACGTGATGCTATCTGGTGATGGGAGGAAACATGGCTCGGTAGCCATTGGAGATGGACTGATACGTTGTCCTAGATGTCTCCCGGAGATCAAGAAGCGCCACACGAGGTCTCTTCCTGAGATACCGCCTCGACCACGGCCAGTGGATATCGCCATCGAGGCTAGGGCCCAGGAGCTTCTGGCGGAGGCAAACATGCAGGCCAAGCAGAGGGAGATCGAGCTGGAGGAGAGGACGGCTAGTCTGTTGGAGGCGGAGAGGAACCGGAACGACGCGTCTCACCGGGCCCTATACGAGCTCCTTGTGGTAAGTTCTCCTGCTTATTAGCCAAATCATGCATTTATGTTTGTTTCATTACTAACTAATATTACTAACTCGTGAAAACAAAATGTGCAGTCGGTGTGCGAGAAAAACGGTCAGACCCCTCCGCCGATGCCTCAGATTGGTATAGCGGACACGGTGGGTTTCATTTGAATGGTCATTAGTTACTTGTATTCACATTTCAGTTGCATCATGCTAACGAGACATTGTGAATGATCTTTGGTGGAGCATGCCTGCCGACAAGCATCGACCAATCCTTCTCCGTCTCGCACTGGCGCAACCCCGACCCCGATCGGTCCTCCTCCGTCTGGCACTGGCGTAAACGCGACCGGTCCTTCACCTCCGTGATGAAGGTAAGTTTTCTCTAGTGTTTTGCCTACCAAATGCATAAAGACCTAGACTTAGCTTTATTTCCTCCAAAATGCTTACCATAATGACCTAGACTTAGCTAATCTTCCTCCAAAATGACATAATTAGCTTACTTAGCTCCAAAATGATCTATACTTAGCTTTGTTTCCCCCGAAATGACCTAAGTTATCTCTAATATGCTTAGTTACCTAGGTTTGCTCAATAATGACATACACATAGCTTACTTATGTAAAACAAGGCATAATTAGCTTACTTAGGTTTGAAACGGCATAACAATGTTGGTAACCTCATGTATGTCATATAGTTAGCTTATTATCCTCGAAAATGACATAATAAGCCTAATTAGCTCCAAAATGATCAATTTACCTAAGTTAGCTCCAAAATGACCTAAGTTAGCTCTAAGTTAGCTCTAAAATGCTAAATTAGCTCTAATATGCTTAGTTACCTAGGTTAGTTCAATAAAGATCTATACTTAGCTTACTAATGTCAAAAATGGCATAATATGCTTAGTTAACTCATAAATGGCATAATTAGATAAGTTAGCTCCAAAATGACCCATTTTACCTAGGTTAGCTCCAATAGGATCCATTTTACCTAGGTTAGCTCCAAAATGACCAAGTTTACCTAGGATAGCTCCAATATGATCCATTTTAGCTAGGTTAGCTCCAAAATGATCCATTTTACCTACGTTGGCTCAAAAATGGCATAAGTACTTATGTTAGCACAAAAATGACCAATACTTACCTTATTTCCTCCAAATTGACATAATAAGCTTAGTTAGCTAAAAATGGCATAATTACCTATGTAAGCTATAAAATGACACAAATAAGGAATAAGAAGAAGAAAAACAAGGAAGAGGAGAAAAAGAAAGAATATAAGAAGAAAGGGAAGAATAAAAGAAGAATAAAAGAAGAAGAATGAGAAGGAAAAGGGTAAAAACCTTCTTCTTCTTCTAGTCTTATTCTTCTTCTAGTCTTCTTCTTCTTCTAGTATTCTTCTTCTTCTTCTTCTAGTCTTCTTCTTCTTCTTCTTCTTCTTCTCCAAAATGGCCTAAGTTAGCTCTAATATGCTTAGTTACCTAGGTTAGCTCAATAATGACCTATACTTAGCTGCTTTATATCAAAAATGGCATAATATGCTTAGTTCACTCAACAATGGCATAATTAGCTAGGTTAGCTCCATTTTACCTAAGCTTGCTTACTTCTTCTTCTTCTTCTAATCTTCTTCTAACTTTCTTGTTTCCCATTTTGCAGATTTCATTTACTTCACGGAAGCTTGCATGGATGAAGTGCTTCTTTTGCCTTTCTGCTTTTCTTTTGTATCGATGAACAATGTGGAACTTGTTATATGGATGGATGGATAGGTGTTGGATGAATAATGTGAAACTATTGTAATATGTATGGATGGAACTATGTGTTGGTTATGTATGTATAATGAAACTTGTGTGTTGGATATGTCATATGTCTGCTGTGAAATTTGTGTGTTGAAATTGAATGAATTTAAGAAAAAACAGAAAAAACAGGGGCTATACATGCTCTTTGCCGTCCGCTGGCAGACGGCAAAGAGCTTTGCCGTCAGCTGGCAAATGGCAAAGCTGCCACGTGGCAGTTACCTGTGCAACTTGGGGCACTGGCTGGCCTATTTGGTTACTTTGTCGTCAGCTGGCAGACGACAAAGATCGTTGCACTTTGCCATCTGCCAGCGGACGGCATAGCATGCCATGTGGCAGCACCTGGGGGCTGGCCTATTTGCTAACTTTGTCGTCCGCTGGCAGACGGCAAAGGTGCAATGGTCTTTGCCGTTTGCCAGCGGACAAAACACGATGTTAACCCCCTAACAGACCTAACCTGCCACGTGTGCCGTCCAGGTTCTTTGTTGTCTGCTGGCTGAAGGCAAAGAACGTTTCATATTTGCCGTCAGCCAGCAGACGGCAAAGAGCCCTTCGCCGTAGCCTATTCAGACGGCCTTTGCCGTCAGCCAGGCATGCCTTTGCTGTTAGCCATGGCAGACGGCAAAGTGCCTGATTCCTGTAGTGTCACCAAGAGCAAGAATAGGAAAGTGCAATCATTGATGATGAACCTCAAAAAATGCAATATGAAGAAGAAGATCTTCCACCACACATTAATGATCCATATGTTGAGGATGTGGATGATGGACATGAAGTTGAACCTCGTGAAACCCTAACCTCCATCATGCCCCGAGTGGCCGGTCGTGTTGATATTGATAAAATTCTTACCGGCATATCGGAAGGTAGAGTCACTCGTAAACAATTGACAAACTTTTGTGCTCACTTCTCGTTTGTTTCTAGTGTTGAGCCACTGAGGGTACAAGATGCATTGATGGACAACGATTGGCTCGTTGCTATGCAAGAAGAGTTGAACAGTTTTGAGCGCAACCAAGTGTGGTCATTAGTCAAGAGACTAAGTATGAAACACAATGTCATTGGAACAAAATGGATTTTCAAGAACAAGAAAGATGAGAATGGTATAATCATATGCAACAAGGCAAGGTTAGTGGCACAAGGGTACTCACAAGTTGAAGGTTTGGACTTTGGTGAGACCTTTGCTCCCGTTGCCCGTCTTGAATCTATTCGCATCTTACTTGCCTATGATGGTTTCAATGGTTTTACATTACATCAAATGGATGTGAAGAGTGCTTTACTTAATGGTCCTCTACAAGAGGAAGTATATGTATCACAACCACTTGGGTTCGTTGATCCCGATCACAAAGACTATGTGTATAAACTTCACAAGGCTTTGTATGGCGTCAAACAAGCACCTCGTGCTTGGTATGATCATCTTAAGAAGTTTCTACTCGATCATGGTTTTGTGAGAGGGGTGATCGATCCTAATCTTTTTACTAAGAGGGATAAGGGTGATTTGATTCTATGCCAAATCTATGTAGACGACATCATTTTTGGTTCTCCTCACATTCATTTGTGCAAGAAGTTTGCGGCCTCCATGACCAAGAATTTTGAAATGTCACTCAATGCGGACTTGTAGTTCTTTCTCGGATTCCAAATTCAACAATTTTAAGAAGGAATTTTTCTTGTATCAAGCAAAATACATCAAGGATATTCTAGAGAAGTTTGGCATGTCTGATGCTAGTCCATGTAAGACACCCATGCCAACAAAAATTGTACTCACTGCAGACACAAACGGTATCCCTTTCGACCCATCTATTTACCACTCTATGATTGGTTCATTGCTTTATCTTTGTGCATCTAGACCAGACATCATGTTCAGTGTGTGCATGTGTGCTAGATTTCAAGCTTCCCCTAGGGATAGTCATCATAAGGCGGTTAAGCATATTCTTAGATACCTTGTTCACACCCCAAAGTTGGGTCTATGGTACCCCAACGATGCTAAGTTTGATCTCATTGGGTACACAGATGCGGATTGGGCTGGAGACAAAGTGGGACGTAAGTCCACCTCCGGTGCATGTCAATCTCTTGGACGCTCCTTGGTAAGTTGGTCCTCGAAGAAACAAAATTATGTTGCCCTCTCCACCGCCTAAGCCGAATACATTGCAACTGCCAGTTGTGCAACTCAATTACTATGGATGAGGCAAACTTTGAAGGATTACAGTATCACCTATAGACATGTGCCTCTTCTATGTGATAATGAAAGTGCCATGAATATTGCTGAGAATCGCAAAGATCATACCCGCACCAAGCACATTGATATTAGGTATCATTTCTTGAGAGATCATGTGGAAAAGGGTGACATTGATATTGCTCATGTTGGTACAGATATGCAACTTGCATACATTTTCACCAAGCCATTGGATGAAGCAAGGTTTTGTCAACTTAGGCGTGAACTTCGTATCTTGGAGCTTGACAACATTATGTGAAATCTAGTACCCATCCATGCATGTACTTAATGTCTTGTCTTGATGTAGGCATACATTTAGGGGGAGACATTCAACTCATGAGTACTCTCACCCTACATAATGCATAAATAGAACAAACACTCAAAGTTATCATGGTTTTCGAACTATGGTGCTTTAAATGATGGAGTCGTGACTATGTACCCAAAGTCAAAATCTTTGCGATACTATGTCTGATATGCTCAAACATGGTGACTTTGGTCACCGCTTATGCATTGCTTATATGAACCTTTCTCCACTTAATGTTGTTGGGTTATTTTGCGCATCTTAGTATGGCCATAAAATACTTAGTTCTTCATCTCTACAATCTCTAAATCTCCTTGGCGGAGTCTATACCAAAAATATCACTATATGGCCCTTACAATATCTTCTCCCTGATTGGTATCTCTGTCCAGTAGCCAAACATCCGGCCCCCACTTCCGGACATCCGGGCCCTGGCAGATTTCTGCTGCTCAAACTCTCATCAGGCGCCTCTAGTGGCCGGGCATCCGGGCCTTCGCCGGACATCCGGGCCCTGGAATTTTGCTCTCTGACCTCTAGTCACCGGATATCCGGGCTTTGCCCCGGATGTCCGGTCCGTCGCGCACATACACATAAAAACGGGGAGGGCTCGGGATTTGGGGGCAATTCCCCCTGTTCTCCCCCCCCCCACCTGTCTCGCGCCATCGTCGCCGCCGGGCTGTGCTCTGGCCCGCCCCGGCCATCTCCTCCATCCTCCGGCCCCGATCTCCTCTCCACGCCTTCATCTCTTCCCAATGTACTGTCCCACCCAATCCATTCCCAGGGTTGTAGTGTGCATCACTCGGGAAGGACCGATTTGGGCGTTGAATCAAGGGTCGGCCGCTGGAGTTCCTTATGGTGCGTATCCAAGCAATGTGGTCCTCCTCCTTCATCCCGGGGTATGGTTGTTATTTATTCTTGCCTACTTCTTCGTTTGGCTCAACTATTCTAGGTTCTCGGTAAAATGTCATGATTATCTTGATATATATGCCCCTCCAATGTTTTGATGTCACTTGCCTAGCCCAAATTCCATCTCTATGTACTCGGCTAAACAATTAAACCATGGGCATGTCGATATTTTGATCTACCACTAGGACTTGTTCTATGGTCATGTTCAAAAACATCCACATTCCCACAGATTAATTGCCTTATCCTTGTTCATAAATTTTTTGGGGGGCTACTTCTCATCGTATCCCTATCATGTATCCAGTTCAGTCGCTCGCCGGCAAGGTTCTACTGACTCCGAGGAGCATGTCCGGCCTAAGAAGAAGAAGACCACCACCGGACCCAAGATGTCGCGTCGGGCTCCATCACCGAGTCCGTCGGCCTCTGATTCAGATGATGAGGACTATGTTGGGGACGAAGAGGAAGACATTGCCCCTAGGAGCTCCGTTGGACAGTCAAAACCGAGCACCCGGAGAGCACCCGTGCCTCAGGTCCGGGGCTCTGCGATGCTCGTTGTCCGCGGTCGCCACATCTCCATGGAGATCCCTTTCAGCGGGGATCGCCCCACTCATGATTTCACGACCGTGGAGGCTGGTCCATATCTTGAGTTTCGACGGGATATCAACCAGTTTGAGATGGTGGCTGATGCTGAGGATCCTCGATTCCGTACTCGCATACAGCAGCATCTCTACTCTAGCTTCGTCCGTGGTCATGGACTTGCTCCTCACAAATACTTGGATCGTCAATTCTTGCGTGATGATCCTGCCATGTTCCCTGACAACACGATCAAGATCATTGATGATATGACTCTCGGTCCAGCAATGACCTTTAGGTGTGATTGGAATGAAGCTGCCATCCTTCAGTTCTATGCCACCTACTTCTTTGGCCCAAACAACTCTCACCTGGATGACCGACGATACTATGCTAAGCATCATGATGTAGACCGAATCTCGATGGCGAGATCCGATCTGTTGTTGCGGCCCGATCTTTCACGACACTCCACCACCAACAGTAACAACCTCTCGCCCGCACACGCGATCTACACGAAATGGAGGGTTTGAACTTTGCGGCTCAGCACGAGAAAACCAATCTCGAAGATGGTACTCACACGCAAAAACAATTTCTACAAAGAAATCCCAACACAGAGGTTTTCTGAAGATCCCTCTAAAACTTGATACGGGTGTCTACCCTTAAAAACACATCGTGTCTGCTTTATAAAAATAACTTGCCTTTGCATGATCGCATCCTCTGCTACTTATAGCTGGCCCGACTAATCAACTTGAACCTCACGTAGAAGTAATCTATCCCTACATGCAACGCACAAGTCAAAAGGAAACTAAGACTATAATCTATTCTGGACTCTGTACTATATTTAATTAGTTGCCTTTTACATCTCGGCAACAAACACCATGTATTTATCTTCACTGTAGGTGGACCCCATCCCAAGTCCTTGAGAGATAGATGACCACGTACATCTCCTTCCCGTACATGCTCGTTGCGTGGTAAAAATAGGAACATAAATCCTTCTTTAAACCTTCCTTTAACTCCTTTTATATCTCCAAGTAAATAGCCATAATTCTTGGTTGCATGCACCGAATGAATTTTGCCACCTACAATTGGAACAGAATAGCATTCTAGGCTGGCTTCCATCTCATATTTTTCTCTCTTTATTTCTTGCATCATTGTACGCATGTCAAGTCCTGAAGTAAATCCCGTCTTGTCCCGACATGTTTCTCCTTTTGGCCTATATTAATTATGTGCGATGCATCAACGTGCATGCAAGTATTAACTAGTGTATCCTCATCTTCATTACTTGGCCAGAGATACTCCGGTGTAGATGCTTCGTATTTTCGGACAACATCGGCTTCAGATGAAATGTCGACAACCTCAGTGTTTTTATTACAGCAGGTCGTATCATCCTCTCCCCCTTGAATGGAAACCGTCCTTGGTTTCGACTCAATCTCTTCGGCAATACTTTCATGTACATACTGAATGGTGACGACGGAAATTTCCGTAGCTTCAACCTTCTTCTTTTCTTATTTTTGCTCTTCTATCTTCTCAAGATGTTTTTTCCTCGAAGAAATAAAATGCTCCTCACCCATAGGCACAAGGTTGCACTTCTTACCCCTCTTGACAGTATATGTGTGTGTTTTGCAATCATACGCCACATCATGATCTTTGTACCATGGCTCACCCAATAACAAGTGACACGAAATCATCGTTGCCGGAATCACGTCGCACAAAACCTCACAAAAATAATTACCCAACAAAAATGATACCTTAGTTTGGTGCGTGAAAGTGAGCTCTTCATGTCCCCAACGAAACAAGTATGGTTGCAGACGTGTTGTCACTGGTAGATTCAACTTTTCCACCATCTTGATGCTTGCAACGTTGATTAAATTCATGTGAACGATCGTCATGGCACATGATCTCTCTCTCTCTCTCACGACCACACGGGTGTTAAAAAGCCCAGTCCAACGGCCTTCCTCCTCCAACTGAAATCCATAGCTTAACTTACGGAATAACGATGCACTCGCCATCTTCTCCATAGTGTCGTGAACAACCTGATGCTCTGAATACCACCTGATGTAGACCGAATCTCGATGGCGAGATTCGATTTGTTGTTGTGGCCCGATCTGTCACGACACTCCACCACCAGCAATAACAACCTCTCGCCTGCACATGCGATGTACACGAAATAGAGGGTTTGAACCTTGCGGCTCATCACGAGAAAACCGATCTCGAAGATGGTACTCACGCGCGAAAACAATTTCTACAAAGAAATCACAACACAGAGGTTTTCTAAAGATCCCTCTAAAAACTTGATACGGGTGTCTACCCTTGAAAACACATCGTGTCTATTTTATAAAAATAACCTGCCTTTACATGATCGCATCCTCTACTACTTATAGCTGACCTGACTAATCAACTTGACCCTCATGTAGAAGTAATCTATCCCTACATGCAACACACAAGTCAAAAGGAAACTAAGACTATAATCTATTCTGGACTCTATACTATATTTAATTAGTTGCCTTTTACATCTCGGCAACAAACACCATGTATTTATCTTCATTGCAGGTGGACCCCATCCCAAGTCCTTGAGAGATAGATGACCACGTACATCTCCTTCCAGTACATGTTCCTTGCGTGGTAAAAATAGGAACATAAATCCTTCTTTAAACCTTCCTTTAACTCCTTTTATATATCCAAGTAAATAGCCATAATTCTAGGTTGCATGCACCGAATGAATTTTGCCTCCTACAATTGGAACAGAATAGCATTCTAGGCTGGCTTCCATCTCATTTTTCTCTCTCTTTATTTCTTGCATCATTGTACGCATGCCAAGTCCTGAAGTAAATCTCATCTTGTCCCGAGCCTGGACATGTTTCTCCTTTTGGTCTATATTAATTATGTGCGATGCATCAACGTGCATGCAAGTATTAACTAGTGTGTCCTCGTCTTCATTACTTGGCCGGAGATACTCCGGTGTAGATGCTTCGTATTTTTGGACACCATCGGCTTCAGATGAAACGTCGACAACCTCAGTGTTTTTATTACAGCGGGTAGTATCACATCACCTATGAGCGCTTTGTTCAGATTTTGGGCCTCTCCGGTGTTGGACATAAAATCCATAGTCTGGATCCGCTGCATTAGCCCAAAGGGATTGATGATTGCATGCCTCTTGTTAAGCCTATATCACCCAGCTCACTTCGGAGGAACGTGGGCATCCACCCAATGAGGTATCCATCTTCAGGTCTCCTTACTACATTCTCTATCAGTGTGTGCTTCGCACTCTCTATCCTAAGAAGGGAGATCGCTCAAGGGCTCGCAAGTACTGCATTGACTTGATGGTTCGTATGCATGACAAGCCTACTGATACGTCTCCAACGTATCTATAATTTTTTATTGTTCCATGCTATTATATTATCATTCTTGAATGTTTTATAATCATTTTATAGTTATTTTATATCATTTTTTGGTACTTACCTATTGACATAGTGCCAAGTGCCAGTTGTTGTTTTTTGCATGTGTTTTACATCACAGGAAATCAATACCAAATGGAGTCCAAACGCAACGACACTATTTGTGGTTTTTTTTGGACCAGAAGACATCCAATGGGCCGAAGAAGCACGTGGGGGCTGCTCCGAGGGGAGGACAACCCACCAGGGCGCACCTGGGGGCCCAGGAACGCCCTGGTGGGTTGTGCCCACCTCGGGTGCCCCCTGAACCGCCTCTTTACTCTATAAATACCCCAATATTCCAGAAACCCTAGGGGAGTCGACGAAAATCAATTACAGCCGCCGCGGAGTCCAAAACCACCAGATCCAATCTAGACACCATCACGGAGGGGTTCACCACTTTCATTGGTGCCTCTCCGATGATGCGTGAGTAGTTCTTTGTAGACCTTCGGGTCCGTAGTTAGTAGCTAGATCTTCCTCTCTCTCTTTTGATTCCTAATACAACAGTCTCTTGGAGATCCATATGATGTAAGTCTTTTTGCGGTGTGTTTGTTGGGATCGGATGAACTTTGAGTTTATGATGAGATCTATCTTTTTATCCATGAAAGTTATTTGAGTTTCCTTGATCTCTTATATGCATGATTGCTTATTCCAGCCTCGTATTTCTTCTCCGATATTTGGGTTTTGTTTGGCCAACTTGATCTATTTATCTTGCAATGGAAAGATGGGCTTTGTAGTGGGTTCGATCTTACGATGCTTGATCCCAATGACAAAAGGGGAACCGACACGTATGTATCGTTGCTACTAAGGATAAAACGATGGGGTCTATTTCTACATAAATAGATCTTGTCTACATCATGTCATCGTTATTATTGCATTACTCCGTTTCTCCATGAACTTAATACACTAGATGCATGCTGGATAGCGGTCGATGTGTGGAGTAATAGTAGTAGATGCAGGCAGGAGTCGGTCTACTAATCTTGGAGGTGATTCCTATATAATGATCATTGCCTGGATATCGTCATGATTATTTGAAGTTCTATCAATTGCCCAACAGTAATTTGTTTACCCACCATTTGTTACTTTCTCGAGAGAAACCACTAGTGAAAACTACGGCCCCCGGGTCTCTTTCTGATATTATTTGCCTTTGCGATCTATTTTATTTGCCTTTTATTTCCAGGTCTATTAAACCAAAAATACAAAAATACCTTGCTGCACTTTATTTTATTTGGCGTTCGATCTATCAATATTTACTACTCTCTCATGTCTGTTTGCCAATTTCTGGCGCCGTTGCCCGAAAGGGATTGACAACCCCTTTAATACGTCGGGTTGCGAGTATTTGTTTTTTGTGTGCAGGTGCTGTTTACGTAGTGTTGCTTGGTTCTCCTACTAGTTCGATAACCTTGGTCTCATCACTTAGGGAAATACCTACCGCCGCTGTGCTGCATCATCCCTTCCTCTTTGAAATACCGACGTAGCTTCAAGCCGCGTCACCTACCGAGCCTCTTGACACAGCCCATTACATTTCGCATGAGATCTGTGTCTCCAGCTTCCTTCAGACGCGCCAATTACCTCATGCTCCATTCATTCAAGTGATGATTGACCACACTGCTCCCTTTGAGGTTGCAAAGACTCCTGTGCATTCCATTTGGAAACCTCCAACTCATATGCGCATGGTAGCTCCTGCACCATCTGCTGCACCTCGTCAGCCTAGGAAGTCTGCTGGTGGGGCTCAACCCACGGGTTACTCCGTGCCTTCCTCCTCAACCGTGCCTCGTGGACTTCTTGCCTCGTTCTTGGGCAAGGTTCAGTCTACTATTATGAAGGCTATCACTTTTAACTGTCAGCAAAACCATGATGTTCAGAAGCGCCTCATCATCTCCAAGAACCAGCTCAAGCAGCGTCTTCGCGACCGTGGGAGTCCCGTGAGCGATGATGATCCTATTCCTGCGGCATCGTCCTCTTCCACCTTCAGGTTCCCGTCTCGTGACGAGTATGCCGAGTTCTTTGAGGGCATCGCTGATGATGATGACATCCGCCAGGAGTGATTTCAGTGTTGTTCTTCTCATTCTTCGCCCCTTTTTTGCGTGTTGCTGTCAAAGGGGGAGAAGTAGTATCTTAGTTGGCTAAAGTGTCGTTCTATATGTTGCTATTTGTGTTTGCTATTATTCAGACTCTCTATGTATGCTACATATGGTACTTAATCGTATGAGACTATGTTGTTATCCTTGTGGCTATGAGTTGTTGTTGCTATGGGCTGTTGTTGTGTTTGTTTCATGTGTGCTTGTCCTACTTTCCTATCTTTTGAGCTGCATATGCTACCATGAAAAATTTGTGTAGTACATTCTAACATAATCATCTTATGCACACAATGAGGGGGAGCTAAAGCAAATAGGACCATATATTGTATTATGCTCTCATGAATTACAATGCTAAAGCTATTTATTTTATCTATGATACTACATGTATGATTGTCATCAACAACAAAAAAGGGGGAGATTGAAAGTGCAATCATGCCCTTACATCAAGTTTTCATGTTGATGACAATATACATGTAGGGGACTAAATATTTTCGTCAAGTGAATCTCAAGTATTAGTCCCCGGATCATCAAAGGTGTGCGGATCATGATCATACGGAGTTGATTTTACTCAAGGAAGAAGTATCAAAAAGATTGCATATTTGATTTCTTGAGTATAGGATCCCGCACTATTAAGAGGTGATCGGTAGGGTTAGTGAAGGACTTGCTCATTCCACTAAATTCCTATCTTCAAATCTTAGGGTCTCTCAAAAATTCTTGCGCTTAATGTTCTGCCTCTGGCCAAGCCGGATGTCGGGCTGCCCATGCCGGATGTCCAGGCTGCTTGCGGGATATCCCGCCCGCACACCGGATATCCGGAACCCTGCTATCCATAGAGCATCATATGGTGGTATATATTCCCGAATGTCCGGCCCTCCATGCCGGATGTCCGAGCTGCCCAAGCCGGATGTCCGCCTTGAGTAATCCAGTGATCGGATCGGCTCTGTGAACTCGCCGGATGTCCGGCCATCTTGCCAAATGTCCGGGTCTTCCTGTCTCACCGGATGTTCGGGCTTTGCCCCGGATGTCCGGCCCCTCTGTTTTGTCCTCTGCTTTCTACTTCACTTCACAAGTGCTACACTAGGCCGGATGTCCGGCCCCTGTCCCGGTTGTCCGGCCTACCCTGTCACTTACACTACAACGGCCATATTTGCACCCACACTATATATAGTCCTCTTCCCCCACGGGAGAGGGTTGACCATTCACTTTGAGAAAACCCTAGAACACATTTCACTCTCTCTCTCTCACTCTCCTACACCAAATCTTAGATCCCTAAGGGATTTGAGAGCATTTGAGAGAAGTTGTCCACCCAAGTGATAGATCCACTCCTTCCCCTTCTTTGCACCAAAGGAATTCGCGATTTGAGCAAGTCTTGAGCTTTTCCCCATCGTTCTTGTTACTCTTGGAGATTGGAGACTCCTAAGCGGTACGAGTCTTTCGGAGCGGAATCAACCATTGTGATTACCGCCGGAAAGTTTGTGAGGGTTTGGAGACCACCCCAAGGTCTACCACTAGTGGTTGAGAAACGCCTTCGGGGTGTTGTCTCAAAGGGAGAATAAGGGGAGCCTTCATGGCGTTGGTGTGCCTTCGTGGTAACATCCACCCCTCCAAGGAAGTGAACATCGGCATACATCCTCATCTCTCGGAGTTGCGGTTATCCCTAACCCTAACTTCCTACTTGTAGTTAATTATCTCTAGCAGAGGATTATTGTAGCTTAATTATCCGGGCGTTACAACAGAGCACAACCCACCAGGGCGTGCCTGGGGGGCCAGGCGTGCCCTGGTATCTTGTGCTCACCAGGTGGCCCCCTCTGGTAGTTATTTGCTGCAGTATTTCTTATTTATTCCATAAAAATTCGTGTGAAGTTTCAGCTCGTTTGGAGTGGTGCAGAATAGGTGGCCTAACGTAGCTTTTCCAGGTCCAGATTTCCAGCTGCCGGAATTCTCCCTCTTTGTGTGAACCTTGCATGTTATGAGAGAAAAGGCATTAGAATTACTCCAAAAAGCATTATTATGCATAAAAACATTATAAATAATAGTAGATAAACATGATGCAAAATGGACGCATCAACTCCCCCAAGCTCAGACCTCGCTTGTCCTCAAGCAAAAACCAAAATCGAAAAACATGTCCACATGCTTAGAGAGAGAGAGAGGTGTCGATAAAAACAAAATACGGACATAGAAGCATCATGTAGATTATTATAACAGCAACAAACTTAAACATAATTTTTTTATCATAGAACTTTTATCATAGACTTCTCATGAATAAGCAAAAATTCATCACAATATTGAAGTATAAAGTATAAACTCTATTGGAAACCAACAAACTATGTTCTCAGTCAACTTTGCAACTACAATTCATCATATTTTCAGGAAGGGTCGCGTATGGAGCCTTTAGGCAAGTCTACATACTCAACCATCATATAGTCTTCTATGATTGCTAACACTCACCGCATACACATGAGCAAAACGTTTCAACCGGACACATAGAAAGATAGGGGCTTATAATTTCGCCTCCCAACGTATTCACCTCAAGGGTGATGTCAACAATAATAACTCATGCTACCCACATCCAACTGGATATATGTGCCTAGATCTTTCCTCACCACATGATGCTTGCCAAAAGAGAAAATTAAAAAAATGAAAAGAGAGAAAAACTTTGACTCTTGCATGAAAGTAAATACATAAAAGTAAAAGGTAGACCCTTCATAGAGGGAAGTCGAGGTTGCCATGCGCTTTTTGTTTGTATGCTCAAACCCTTAGTGCAAAAGAATGTCACGTTATATTGCCCCTTATGATAACAACCTTTATTATGCAGTATGTCGCTTTTATTCTTTGCTATCACAAGTTTGTACAACGCTCAATTTTCTCTTACACTAAATGATCTAACACTTTTAGAAGCAATTTTTATTGCCTTATTGCACCGATGACAACTTACTTGAAGGATCTTACTCAATTCTTAGGTAGGTATGGTGGACTCTTGGGTTTAAGGGTTTTTGGATGCATAAGTAGTATCTCTACTTGGTGCGAAATTTTTGGCGAGCAAAGATGGGGGGCAAGCACCACATGTTGAAGCATCTATGACAATACAGCTTCTATGTGAATATGAACAAACATAAATCATTATGTTGTCTTCCTTGTCCAACGTCAACAATTTTGGCATATAATATTTTGATGGGGGTTCACAATCACAAAATATTTCCAAGATAGTGTATTTGTATGTGAATCTTCTCTTCCCTTATTAATTCTTTCATGAATTGCATCATTGACCAATGCTATGTTTGTCAATCTTCAACAAAATTTTATACTTATACTTTTCATTACGTTTTGTCATTACTTACCATAAGATTAGCATATGCTATTTTTCATTTATTTCCTTTCTCTTTATTGCAACATGAAAATAAAGAAAGCAAAACTAGAACTAACTTTATTATATATCTCGCACACGATTACAAGGATAGATCACTAAGCAAACTCTCGAAAAGAAAGGATCGAACTAAAATTTTATTCATCTAAAGCAAAAGATAACTATGGATCGAACTAAGATAAGTAAAGGCAAAAGATAGTGGAGGTGATATGATACCGGGGCACCTCCCCCAAGCTTGGCGGAAGCCAAGGGGAGTTCCCATACCCGATACTCAATTTTATTTTGGTGATGAAGGAGGAGGTGGTGATGAAGTGGTAGCGATCTTGTCCTTCATGATCAAGAGATTATCCAATCTACGAATGATGCTCCGGAGGGCGATGATGTGCTCTTGCAACAGAATATTTTCACGGGTGACATATTTATTTTGCACACGAACCATTTCGATGATCCGAAAGGCTTCGATCTCAGTAGGGGTAATATGAGCGTAGCAGGTTTTAAGGATATCTTCTTCTTCCTCCGCGGGCAGGGCTTGCTCGACCACCCGCACTTGATCTCCAATGGCCTCCTGGTTCTTGCCCCATTCGAGAAGTTCTTCGGGCCCCACTCTCTTCAGCTCGATCTTCATTAACCAAACATCTTTTTCTACTTTGTTGGAGGAGGGAGAAGACATGATTCCTGGCTTAATAGATCTGACCGAAAACAACAAGAAAAGAAAACAGGAGATTTCTCTGCGATACGGAGGTCAATAGGTTCGGGGGTATATAAAGATTTTTTTTATCTTGGGATACAAGCAAACGGAAGAAAAACGGAGTCCGGAAGGTACCTGAGGTGGGCACAACCCACCTGGGCGCGCCCTGGTGTCTTGTGCCCACCAGGGTCACCTTCCAGGTAGTCTCTTATTTTCCTAATTTTTGTTATATTCCAAAACGGACAGAAAATATTTTTGCAGATTTTTCGGAGTCCGTTTACTTACCGTATCACGTACCTCCTCTTTTTCACGATTCTGGAGCGTTCCGGAAGGTTTCTTTTATATGTTCTTCCGGTGTCATAGTTTGGATAATATTGCTTTCAACATTAATGGGCGTACCTGAGATATAGTGTGTTATTCGTTGCCCATTAACAACCTTCGGGTTAGTACCTTCGGCATTATTTATTTTGATAGCTCCAGATCGATAAACCTCCTCGATAAAATAGGGTCCTTCCCATTTGGAGAGGAGTTTTCCTGCAAAAAATCTGAAACGAGAGTTGTACAAAAGAACATATTCTCCAACTTTGAACTCACGCTTTTGGATTCTTTTATCATGCCATCTTTTAACTTTTTCTTTAAATAACTTGGCATTTCATAAGCTTGGGTTCTCCATTCATCATGAGCAAATATCAAATAACCTCTTTTCACCAGCAAGTTTAAAATCATAGTTGAGTTCTTTAATTGCCCAATAAGCTTTATGTTCAAACTCAAGAGGCAAATGACAAGCTTTTCCATAAACCATCTTATGAGGAGACATACCCATAGGATTTTTATATGTTGTTCTATAAGCCCAAAGTGCATCATCTAATTTCTTAGACCAATTCTTCCGGGACCTATTGACAGTCTTTTGCAAAATTAATTTTATTTCTCTATTTCTAAGTTCAACTGGACCACTAGACTGAGGATGATAGGGTGATGCAATTCTATGGTTAACATCATACTTGGCAAGCATTTTACGGAAAGCACCATGAATAAAGTGTGAACCACCATCACTCATTAAATATCTAGGGACTCCAAACCTTGGGAAAATAACTTCTTTGAGCATTTTAATAGAGGTATTGTGATCAGCACTACTAGGTGGAATAGCTTCTACCCGCTTAGTAACATAATCAACAGCAACCAAAATATGAGTATACCCATTAGAGGAAGGAAAAGGCCCCGTGTAATCAAATCCCCAAACATCAAATGGTTCAACAGCAAGTGAATAATTCATAGGCATTTCTTGATGCTTACCGATATTACCTATTGTTTTACATTCATCACTAGATAAGACGAACTTATGAGCATCCTTGAAGAGAGTAGGCCAATAAAACCCAGGTTGCAATACCTTGTGAGCAGTTCTGTCTCCCGCATGATGTCCTCCATAAGCTTCGGAGTGACATTTCCATAGAATTTGTTCATGTTCATGCTCAGTTACACAACATCTAATAATACCATCTACTCCTTTATAAAGATGTGGGTCATCCCAAAAGTAATGTCTTAAATCATAGAAGAATTTTTTATTTTGTTGGTATGTGAAACTAGGTGGTAAATATTTAGCAACAATGTAATTAGCACAATCAGCATACCAAGGGGTGTTATGAGAAACATTTATTGCAGCTAACTGCGCATCAGGAAAATTATGATCAATAGGAAGTGGGTCAACAAGAACATTTTCAAGCCTACACAAGTTATCAGCTATGGGGTTCTCAGCTCCTTTTCTATCAGTGATATGCAAATCAAATTCTTGTAGCAAGAGAACCCATTGAATAAGCCTAGGCTTAGCATCTTTCTTTTCCATAAGATATTTTATAGCAGCATGATCGGTGTGGACAATAACTTTTGAATATACAATATAGGATCTAAATCTATCACAAGTGAACACCACTGCTAGAAATTCTTTTTCAGTAGTAGCATAATTTTGTTGAGAACTATCTACAGTTTTACTAGCATAATGAATAACATTCAGTTTCTTATCAACACTTTGTCCTAGAATAGCACCAACAGCGTAATCACTAGCATCACACATAATTTCAAAAGGCAAGTTCCACTCAGGTGGTTGAACAATAGGTGCAGAAATTAAGGCTTTCTTGAGTGTTTCGAAGGCTTCTAAACAATCATCATCAAAGACAAAAGGAATACCCTTTTGCAAAAGATTTGTAAGAGGCCTAGAAATTTTAGAAAAGTCTTTGATAAATCTCCTATAGAAACCAGCATGACCAAGGAAACTACAAATACCTTTGATATCTTTAGGACATGGCATTTTCTCAATTGCAGCAACCTTAGCTTTTAACACCTCAATACCTCTTTCAGAAATTTTATGGCCCAAAACAATACCTTCATTAACCATAAAGTGGCACTTCTCCCAATTCAAGACAAGATTTATTTGTTCACATCTCTGCAAGACTCGATCAAGATTGCTTAAACAATCATCAAAAGACTTCCCATAAACAGAAAAGTCATCCATGAAAACCTCAACAATATTTTCACAAAAGTCAGAGAATATAGCAGTCATGCATCTTTAAAGGTAGCAGGTGCATTGCATAAACCGAATGGCATACGTCTATAAGCATAAGTTCCAAAAGGACAAGTGAAAGTGGTCTTTTCTTGATCAGGTTGAGAAATAGGTATTTGTGAAAAACCAGAATATCCATCAAGGAGACAAAAATGTGTGTGCTTAGATAATCTTTCTAGCATTTGATCAATAAAAGGCAGAGTGTAATGATCTTTTGTAGTTGCTTTGTTTAATTTTCTAAAATCAATTACCATTCTATAGCCTGTAACAGTTCTTTGTGGAATAAGTTCATTCTTATCATTAGGAAAATGGTAATACCTCCTTTCTTATGGACACAATGAACAGGACTTACCCATCTACTATTAGCTATAGGATAGATTATACCTTCTTCTAGAAGTTTTAATATTTCTGTTCTTACCACTTCTTTCATCTTCTGATTTAACCGACGTTGGTGACCAACAACGGGTTTAGAATCAGGTTCCATATTAATCTTGTGCTGACATAGAGTGGGACTAATGCCCTTTATATCATCAAGAGTATATCCAATAGCAGCTCGGTGCTTCCTTAGAACTTTCAATAATCTTTCTTCTTCATGTTCTGAAAGGTTAGCACTAATAATACCAGGATATATCTCCTTCTCATCAAGATAAGCATATTTCAAAGTGTCTGGCAATTGTTTTAATTAAAACACAGGATCACCTTTAGGTGGAGGAGGACCTCCTAGAGTTCAATAGGCAAATTGTGTTTAAGTAGAGGACGTTGTTCAAAGAAAATCTTATCTATTTCATTTCTTTCATGCATATGCAAATCATTTTCATGGTCTAGCAAATATTGTTCTAGTGGATCAGTAGGAGGTACGCAATAGAAGCAAGACCAATTATTTCATCCTTACTAGGCAATTCTTTCTTACGAGGTGGGTGATATTTAAACCACTTCTCTTTAGGGAGATCAACATGAGTAGCAAAAGATTCACAAAATGAGGCTACTATCTCAGAGTGAAGTCCATATTTAGTGCTAAACTTTTGAAAAGCATCGGTATTCATAAAAGATTTAACACAATCATACTTAAGCTTAATACCTGACTCTTTACCTTCGTAGAGTCCCCATTCTTCAG
This sequence comes from Triticum aestivum, assembly GCF_018294505.1. Taxonomy (NCBI): domain Eukaryota; kingdom Viridiplantae; phylum Streptophyta; class Magnoliopsida; order Poales; family Poaceae; genus Triticum; species Triticum aestivum. The sequence continues at coordinate 80,771,628 of NC_057802.1, read as the reverse complement.
AGTTGCCTTTATTTCTTTCTAAGAGATCCCACCGGAATTCAATAGTCCTCTTCATAAAAGAACCAACACAAGAAGTATCAAGCATGGATCGATCATTATGAGAAAGCCGAACATAAAAATTCTGAATAATAATTTCTCTTGAGAGCTCATGATTGGGGCATGAATATAACATTGACTTAAGCCTCCCCGAAGCTAGAGAGATAATTTCTCCTTCACGAGGCCAAAAATTATATATATAATTCCGATCACGATGAACTAGATGCATAGGATAAATTTTTGATGGAACTCCAATTTCAATCGATTCCAATTCCAAGATCCAATATCATCGCATAGCCTATAACATGCCAATGCTTTTCCCTTCAAAGATAAAGGGAAAACCTTATTCCTAGTTACATCTCCGGATAAACCTGCAAGCTTAAACAATCCACAAATTTCATCCACATATATCAAGTGCATATCAGGATGTTCGGTTCCATCTCTTGCATAAGGATTAGCTAGCAGTTGTTCTGTCATGCCCGAAGGAATTTCATATTCAATATTTTTTGTAGGTGCAGTAGGTTGAGGTGTAACTAATTGTGGTTCCGGTCGAGGTGAAGATACCCCGAACAAGCCCCTCAAAGGATTGTTCTCCATAGTAACAAGTGACAATAAATTTCAGCATGCAGTAATAATTTTTCCTTACCAATTTCTACTTACCAAGAGCGCTTCACTCCCCGGCAACGGCGCCAGAAAAGAGCCTTGATTACCCACAAGTATATGGGATCAATTGTAGCCTTTTCGATAAGTAAGAGTATCGAACCCAACGAGGAGCAGAAGGAAATGACAAGTGGTTTTCAGCAAGGTAATGTATGCAAGTGCTGAAATTGTAAGTAATAGAGTAGTTTGATAGCAAGATAATTTGTAACGAGCAAGTAACGATAGTAGTAACAAAAGTGAAGCAAGATAGCCAAATCCTTTTGAGGCAAAGGACAGGCCAGAACGGTCTCTTATAATAAGCAAAGCGTTCTTGAGGGTACACGGGAATTTCATCTACTCACTTTCATCATGTTGGTTCGATTCGTGTTCGCTACTTTGATAATTTGATATGTGGGTGGACCAGTGATTAGGTGATTTTCTTACTTGAACAAACCTCCTACCTATGATTAACCCCCTCGCAAGCATCCGCAACTACGAGAAAAGTATTAAGAATAAATTCTAACTATAGCATTAAACTTTTGGATCTAATCGGTCCCTTACGTAATAGCGCATAAACTAGGGTTTAAACTTCTCACACTCTCGCAACCCATCATCTAATTACTACTCCACAATGCATTCCCCTAGGCCCAAATATGGTGAAGCGTCATGTAGTCGACGTTCACATGACACCACTAAGGGAATCACAACATACATACTATCAAAATATCGAACACATATCAAGTTCACATGATTACTTGCAACATGATTTCTCCCGTGACCTCAAGAACAAAAGTAACTACTCACAAATGATAATGATGCTCAAGATTAGAGGGGTATTAAATAGCATATTGGATCTGAACATATAATCTTCCACCAAATAAACCATATAGTAATCAACTACAAGATGTAATCAACACTACTAGTCACCCCCAAGTAACAATCTGAGGTTCCTGTACAAAGATTGAACACAAGAGATGAACTAGGGTTTGAGAGGAGATGGTGCTATTGAAGATGCTGATGGAGCCTCTCCAAGATGGGAGAGTTGTTGGTGATGATGATGACGATGATTTCCCCCTCCGGGAGGGAAGTACCCCAGCGGAATCGCTCCGCTGGAGGGCAAAAGTGCTCGTGCCCAAGTTCCGCCTCGAGACAGCGGTGCTCCATCCCGAAAGTCTTCTACTTATTTTTTCTAGGTTAAAATGACTTGTATACCAGAAGAGGGGCACAGGAGCTGGGCTGGGCTGAGCACAACCACCAGGGCGCGCTTGGGGGGCCAGGCGCGCCCTAGTGTCTTGAGCTCACCAAGTGGCCCCCTCCAGTAGTTATTTGCTCCAGTATTTCTTATTTATTCCATAAAAATTACTCGTGAAGTTTTAGCTTATTTGAAGTTGTGCAGAATAGATGGCCTGACGTAGCTTTTCCAGGTCCAGATTTCCAGCTGCCGGAATTCTCCCTCTTTGTGTGAACCTTGCATATTATGATAGAAAAGGCATTAGAATTACTCCAAAAAGCATTATTATGCAGAAAAACATTATAAATAATAGTAGATAAACATGATGCAAAATGGACGTGTATCATTTATTGACCGGAGAGGTGTCTCGGTCATGTCTACATAGTTCTCGAACCCGTAGGGTCCGCACGCTTAACGTTCGATGACGATTTAGTATTATATGAGTTATGTGATTTGGTGACCGAATGTTGTTAGGAGTCCTGGATAAGATCACGGACATGAGGAGGAGTCTCAAAATGGTCGAGAGGTAAAGATTGATATATAGGATGATAGTATTCGGACAACGGAAGTGTTCCGGATAGTATGGGGTATTTATCGGACTACCGGGAGGGTTACCGGAACCCCTGGGGGAAAGATATGGGCCATATGGGCCATAGGAGAGGAGCACACCTGCCCACAAGGGGTGGCGCCTGCCCCCTCCCCCAAGGAAGGAGGCCGAATTGGAGAAGGGAAAGAGGGGGTTTGCCCCCCCTTTCTTTCTCTCCTTCCTCTTCCCTTTTCCCCCCTCCGGAAATAAGGAAAGGGGGGAGGCCGAATTGGGAGGACCCCAAGTAGGATCCCTCCTACTTGGGGCGCCCCATGGCTGCCTCTCCTCCCCTCCCACCTATATATATGTGGGGAGGGGCGAGGATTTTTTATGAAATATATGAGAATTTCTGGAACCAAGAACCACCGGAGGGAGGCACCTGGGTGGGCACAACCCACCAGGGCGCACCCAGGTGGGTTGTCCCCACCTGGTGGCCCCGCAGACCGTGAAACCGATGCTATAAAATCACATTATTCCAGAAAAAATCAAGGGAGAAAGAATTATCATGTTCCACGAGACGGAGCCGCCGTTTCCTCCTGTTCTTCATCGGGAGGCCAGATCTGGAGTCCATTTGGGGCTCCGGAGAGGGGGTTCTTCGATCTTCATCATCACCAACCCTTATCCATCGCCAATTCCATGATGCTCCCCACCTGGAGTGAGTAATTTCTTTGTAGGCTCGCTGGTTGGTGAGGAGTTGGATGAGATTCATCATGTAATCTAGTTAGTTTTGTTAGGGCCCGATCCCTAGTATCCACTATGTTCTGAGATTGATGTTGCTATGACTTTGCCATGCTTAATGCTTGTCACTTTGGGCCCAGGTGCCATGATTTAAGATCTGACCATTTATGTTATCACAATTATATCTATGTTCTAGATCCGATCTTGCAAGTTATAGTCACCTACTACGTGTTATGATCCGGCAACCTCGGAGTGACAATAGTCGGGACCACTCCCAGTGATGACCGTAGTTTGAGGAGTTCATGTATTCACCGTGTGTTAATCCTTTGTTCCGGTTCTCTATTAAAAGGAGGCCTTAATATCCCTTAGTTTCCAATTGAACCCCGCTCCCACGGGAGGGTAGGACAAAAGATGTCATGCAAGTTCTTTTCATAAGCATGTATGTGACACCCAAAAAATTTTATTTGGCTTTTTTTCAAACTTTTATTTGATTTGAGGGAGGTTATTTAAATTTTTTTCTTCTAAAGAACTCTCCCTCTCAAAAATTTTCTTTTATGACAAGTGTTTTGTTTAAATTCACCCAAGACTTGATTTTTTTTGGTCTTAGAGGTTTTTCCATCTTATGTTGACTAATCACAAATGTTTTTCATTTGGAAAAGGTTTTTGAAAATCTTTTAAATAGCCCTATGGCATTTGGAGTGATCTTTTCCCCTTTTCAATATTTCCTCTTGCCATGACATGAGTGGAAATCCCCTCCCAAAAGCCTTTCCCCATCTTTGTGTCAAGATATACTTCAAATCCAGCAAGTTGAACCTCCCCATGAATTTTCTTCCATTTAATTCTTATCAAAAATATTTTCTGCCTTCTACTTTAGCTCTTGGAGATTTACAAAGGAACTACCTTTTCTCCTTTGAGTTTTGCCTCCAAACCTTTTTCCCTGGCTAGTCCTTAGAGCCCTCAACCAAGATCCATGATGATCCACTGGTCTCCAGTTCAAAAATTTCAAATTGTGCTTGCTGCAAGTTCGGACCATATTTGCCAAATTTGATGAAATTCAATTGTTTTCTCCTCCTAAAAATATGAGAAAATTCAGGCAGACTCTGGATGCATTGAGAGGTCACCTCACCAAGTCCCAGCTCCAGAAAAAAATTTCTTCATACCAAATCATTTCGTCGGACACCTGAAGGGCACTGTTACTGTCAATGTTCAGAAATTCAGTGATACAGTTTCAGTGAGCCACTGTCGTTTTCTTCAGAACCTGTTCTCGATCTCGCCAGTAGCCGCGGTGGCGCCGTGCGCCCTGTGCTTCCTTCTTATCCCTGCACCGCACGATCGCCTGGAGGTTTGCGGGCGTCCGCGACGAGCAGGAGAGGTGCGCCACCCCGTGAGCGACGGCAGCAGCGGCCTTTGCGGCCGCCAGAGAGGCGCAGCGTTGGACGGCGCCATCCAGCGCCGCCCAAGCCACCAGAAGCCACCGCGTGGCCATCCACTCACCCGTGCACGCTGCAGTCCGTCGTCGTGAACTGGTAGGCGCGGAGCGCGCTCCCTGCCGCCACCGTGCCCGTACGGCCGTCCCGTCGAGGATCGGCGCATTACGCCTAGCCCGACCGAGGTTTAGCGGGGGAATGGCACCAGTGATCCTCCCTGATGGTGCCTAGCCGCTTAAACCCCCTGCCCAACTTCTGCCTCGCCGTAATTGCGCGCCGGAGCTATCCTGTTCACGGCCACCCCCTCGAATCGCCTATAAAAGGAGGTCCCGAGCTCGAACTCGAACCCGCACCACCTCTGCACACCACCAATACCACGCCAAGCCACTAAGCAGCCCCCGAGGGAGTCTTCTTCCCCAACTCCGGCCGCCTCGACCCGCTTCGGGACCCAACTCGATTCACCCCCGTGCGTGCACCCCTAACCCTTAGCTCTTGCCAGTAGCCTCCTAATACATCCACTCTTCTAACCCGCGCATCAATTTGGAGTTTGCAGCACCCACCGGAGTACTCCACCATCGCCCGAACCACCGTCCGCCGGAGATAGTGTCGCCGTCGACGTGGTGCTCTCCGACGGCCAAGTCCACCACCCACCGACGCGGAAGAACACCCTGAACCTGTTGGTACCCTCCGATCTCTCTGCCTCGCCGTGGTTCAACGCCGGCGACCACCACAGCCTTCGGGCGCCGGCGAGCTTCGTTGGGAGTTTTGAACCTGACGGGTGGGACCCCCCCCCCC
>NC_057802.1:80726974-80765860 GCF_018294505.1 Triticum aestivum | reverse complement strand
GGCTGGCGCATTTCCTACCGAACCGTTTTCTGGTTTTTCAAACAAGTCCCTGGTTCTTTTCTGTTTCATCACAGATCAGTCCTTGGACCAAAACCCTTATATCTTTTTAATGAAAGATGATTTTTGTTTGATTCTTTTTCTGTCAGTCTTGTATTTTTGTCTAGTTTTTTATAGTATTTATTTGGAAAAAAATTGGAACAATTTTTATGCAGGCAACGATTTTCACGTTAGTGTACGGTTTCGTTATACCGTAGGTTCCAGAGGAGGTGACGGAGCCGCGAACTTCGCCGAGCTAGACTCCGACTTCTCCGAACCAGGAAAGCATGTTTGAACCTCTGATATGATAGGTGTTTTGCATGTTTGCTTGAATGGTTTATGCATGGCATGTGAGCATCGGTGAGTATTACGTTGCATGCAAGGCAACTAACCCTGGGTTCCGAAATTACTGTGATCTCTGATGAGAGATGGCCTGATCATGTGGTGACATGAAAGGCATTAAGGTGGTATTGTTGTAGCATGCCAGTCTTACGTCATCCGATAAACTCCGACGTTAACGTGGACTGAGCCACGTTACCGTTCTTCCCCTTTCGTGCTGCCACATGTTTTCTGCAAAGAATACGGTTTAGTAAGTTGTTAACCTCTTTCCTTGTACACACCAAATAGAGGGGCCGAGATGAGGGTTCCATGGCCCTGGATTAAAGCCAGTCATCCGGTCAGGGGGCATGGGTGTTTCCAGTTGGGACTGAGAGGGGGACACCCCTTAGAGCGCGCGGTATAAATTTGATCCCATGCTACGCGAGGTTGTAGCCTCCCCTTCTCAAAGTTTTTGTCGAACGTTGCCGAGGGTGATTCCTAGCATCGGAATGTTGAATGGGTATGTACTGGTTAGATGTGTTTCTCCTAAAACACCATAAACGGAACTAGTCCCTTGTGACTACTGAAATCCGTTGGCTGTGGTTAAATAGTACAAACTCTGCAGAGTCAAATCCTTCCGAGTCATCGTGTCCATGGTCAAGGACCATGGCCAGTATATCCTTATCCATGTCAGTCCCTATGTCAGTCTCCGTGGTATATCCCCGGTGAATAAGCTTCAGTGGTAAACCCTGTTAAATTGTTACTCCTGTGGATGGACTAACCTTTTATTTATCTCGTACCTGAATATTCCCTTGAAATGATTTAATTTATGAGCCACTGAAAGATTAAGTTAAGAAATATAAGCCCTTTATGTGATGTTGCTTAGACGTCTGACTGTGGCACTCTTGTCTTTTACTTTTGATATAAGCCCTTTATGTGATGTCGCTCAGACGTCCGACTGTGGCACTCTTGTCATTTACTTTCAATATAAGCCCTTTATGTGATGTCGCTCAGACGTCCGACTGTGGCACGCACTGTCATTTATTTTCCATTATAAGCCCTTTATGTGGTGTCGCCTTGACGCCCGACTGCGGCATTGTTATTTCTTTTGTATCCTTTCGAGGAGTCATTCAGACACTCGATTGGCCTTCAGTATTACATTGGGATTTCGGGAGGACTACCGCCCGACTTCCCTTTTATTTCCCATGCATGGCTATCTCATTGTCTGAGTGCGCTTTATTAATCTGTTCATATGCATCATGTTTACATTTGTTATATCTTATGTCTGAACTGTCTTGCGAGTACTTTCATAGTACTCACCTGGCTTGTTGATTTGGCCAGATGTTGACGAAGGCGATCTCATGGATGAAGAGTTTGATAGTGAGTCCGACGCCTAGAGGAATCCCAGTCAGTCCCGTGCGATCCTGGATATTGGTCACTTGTATTATATACGCTTCCGCCACCCACAATAAGTATCCTCGAGCCTCACTCCGACGCTCGAAGAGCTGTTAGATTCAGGAGTCATGTCACCCACTTCACTGTGACATATCCACCACCGCTTTTATTGTGAGTCAGTAGTTATGCCACCCTATCCGCCTTTATGTGTAATATCGGCGTGTTTGTAATAAATTGTTGAGCAGTCTCCGCTCAACCTTGTATTATATTTAGTACTCCTGGTTTTTCTTCTGTGATCACGAAATTGTCTACCAGTGAGGAGGATTCTTCTCTACTGGTCCGTAAAAGGGATCGGTTTCTCAATAAATATTTTTATTGGAAAACCGGTCGTGACAAGCTTGGTATCAGAGCCAGGCTGACTGTAGGAAGCCACTAGATGCGATCGCTAATTGGTTATTAGCGTCTTTAGTGCTTTTTCAGCATTTTGCAAATGTAGCTATTTTCTGTTGGTCATCATAAATTTATGATTTGACTACTCAGAATTTTTGCCTACTTTTGTAGATTGCTGGCAGCGACTGCGAGACTCGGGTGTTCACTAATGTGCCCGAGGGGTTTGTCAAACTCCTCGTCTCCATCACCAAGCTCACGATCGGGCCAGCGACTCGTCCGGAGTTCACGCTTTACCAGCACAAGCTCAGCGACGGCGTGTCTATGCACCAGGCCGTGGTGCAATTCAAGGGAGGACGTTCTGCGTCTCGCCACTTCCGTTTTGTGGGAAGGGCCATGCCTACGGAGAGGCATGCCATGCAGATGGCTGCCCGTGAGGCGATAGCTCGCCTTCGGGATATTCTTCCTTCGATGAAGACTCGTCGCTACCGCTACCTCCCATGCCATGTGCCATATACTTGTCACTATGCATTCGCCTGCCATAGGGGAGAGCGAGATGAAGCTATCGAGATGCTTGTTGAGTATCTCAAAGCTCTGGAGGAAGCTTTAGACAACCTCGTGGACGATCTTGTGGCTGCCCGCATGGACTTAGTTCGGGGCTGTTCTGCCAACAGGAGGGAGCTTCTCCACATGGCACCGCCACTGACGTTCGTCTCATCCTTAGCATCCTATTCTCCTGCCATTTTGGCCACCGCTCGCCGTCTGCCTACCACGGAGGAGTTCGACTGGGTCATTGCTCCTACTCCAGTCAGAGCTGCACCGCCTGCCGCACCCACACTACCGCCTGTCGCACCCGCGCCATCACCTCAGCGCAGTGCTACGCGCCTGGAGCCTATTAGGGAGGAGGTGGAGGTTGAGTCTCCTGCACCGCTGGGTCTTACCCTCGGCAAGGGGAAGGACATCTTCACCATCTCCGACTGAGTGCGCCTAGTCGCCGCGCGATGTGTCTGCATGTATGATATGTTTTATATGTACATAAGTTTGTAGTAGTTGTATGCGCTTCATTCCGGAGGAGTGTGCTAGCCTTAATAACATGTCAGGAGTGTGTACGCACATCCTGAGTGATGTATCGTGTGTTTGCGTATCGCGTGTAAGATATGTGCTAAGCAGTCCTTCTCCGTGCGCAATCAATTATGTTCTTGAAAAATCTTGAGGACTTTTAAAGTTTTCGTATTTGCAAAATTTTCCTTATGCCACACAGTTCTTCTCATGAGTTTTGCAAAATAATACCCCAGAGTGGAAAATGTCTCGTCCGTGGACTCGTTCCATGCCAAATCCACCAGAAGAAGTTTATGGAACACAGACAAGCAACAACTTCACTCAGGGGCAATCTAGTCAACAGGACAGCGAGGCAGCCTTATCTCAAGTATGCCGCCTTTTCGAACAAAGCCAACAGCAACACCAAGAAATGATGAATCACGTCATCAATATGGGAAATCACCGTGAGCCATACCAACCACACTCCAAGTTGTCTGAACTGCAGAAGACACGCCCCCCAACGTTTGCTCACACTGATAGGCCGCTTGAAGCCGATGATTGGCTTCGAGACATCGAAAGAAAGTTGATTATTGCTCAATGTTCTGATCATGAGAAGGTGTTTTATGCACCTCACTACCTCACTGGAGCAGCTGCAGCATGGTGGGAGAACTTCCTACACATGCATCCCAGTGAACATAACATCACCTGGGAAGAGTTTAAGGAAGGCTTTCGTGGGGCACACATCCCCAGGAGCATCATAAAAATCAAGAAAAGGGAGTTCGATGATCTCAAGCAGAGAGGCATGACAGTGACGGAATACAACAGTCAGTTTACCCAGCTATCTCGTTATGCCTACGATGAGCATGTGACTGAGAACAAAAGGATGGAAAAGTTTTTGGACGGCCTGGCACCGGCACTAAAATGCCAACTGGTCGTACACACTTTCCCATATTTCAAAACTCTGGTTGACAAGGCCATTACTTTGGAGAATGAGCGCCGCAGTCTGGAGGATATTCGTAAGCGAAAAAGGGACAAGACCACTCTTGCCCGCAACAACTGAAGCAAGACTGATGTTCAGAGGAATGAAGCGAGAAAATCCACGACTACTTCTCTTAGGCCAACCAGACAGTTTCATTCCAGGGACAAGGACTTTACATACCGTCCAGGGGTCACTTGCTATGCTTGTGGAGAGGAAGGGCACTATGCCAAACAGTGCCCAAAACCAAGGAACTCGGCCCCCAAGCCGAGCAACGGTGGGAACAATCCAGCCCCCAAGCGTAACAATTTCAATCCCAACAACAATCACAGGAAGGGTCACCTAAACCATGTGACCAGGGAAGAAGCACAGAATGCCCCAGACATCATACTCGGTACGTTCCCTGTCAACACAATACCTGCCACGGTTTTGTTTGATTCTGGAGCTTCTCACTCGTTCATTTCGAAGAGTTTTGTTTTGCAACATGGTTTTCCGAGACTTCCTTTGGAAAAATCTATGATCATCAAGTCCCCCGGGAATAAGCAGATCACTCAGAGTTACTGCCAAGGAGTGATTATTGAATTCGAAGGACTAAAGTTTCAGGCTAATCTCATCGTGTTGGAAAATAAAGGACTGGATGTTATCCTAGGGATGGACTGGTTGACCACCAACAAGGAATTTATTGACTGTTTCAATCGGACTGTGATTCTCACTCATCATCACGGCAAGACAATAAAAGTTACAGCTCAAGAGCGACCACGGTCACGGCAACCAAAGCTAACAAAGTGGACATTTCAGAATTGAGAAAAGTTCCAGTGGTGTGCGAATTTCCCGACGTATTTCCAGAAGAACTACCAAGCATGCCACCAGACCGAGAGATAGAGTTCAGCATCGAACTAGCACCTGGCACCACCCCCATCTACAAGAAACCTTATAGAATGGCACCATCCGAGTTGGTAGAATTGAAGAAGCAAATAAAGGAATTACTGGACAAAGGATTTATTCGAGCCAGCTCCTCACCATGGGGTTCACCAGTATTATTCGCCAAGAAAAAGGATGGGACACTGAGATTGTGTATAGACTATCGAGCTCTCAATATGGTCACCATCAAAAACAAATATCCGATGCCATGGATAAATGATTTATTTGACCAGCTCGCACAAGCCAAGGTGTTCTCAAAGATTGATTTAAGATCCGGATATCATCAATTAAAAGTACGGACAGAAGATATCCCTAAGACAGCATTCACCTCCAGATACGGATTATATGAGTTCACAGTAATGCCGTTTGGATTGACAAACGCCCCCGCATATTTTGTCCACCTCATGAACAAAGTGTTTATGAAATTCATGGACAAATTTGTTGTGGTGTTCATTGATGATATTCTGGTATACTCAAGGACACCAGAAGAACATGCTGAACATCTCAGAATTGTTTTGGGAGAATTAAGGAAACATCAATTGTACGCCAAATTTAGCAAGTGTGATTTTTGGCTAAGACAAGTTGGTTTTCTAGGCCATATATTGACCCAAGAAGGCGTGGCCGTAGACCCAGAAAAATTCAAAGGCATACTTGACTGGAAACCACCAGCCAACGTAACTGATGTACGGAGTTTCCTAGGAATGGCTGGATATTACCGACGATTTATTGAAGGATTCTCTATTGTGGCAAAACCAATGACACAATTGCTCAAGAAAGACAAGAAATTTGTATGGACGGAAGCGTGCGAGAAAAGCTTCCAAGAACTCAAAAAGAAACTAACAACAGCACCGGTTTTGATTGTGCCAGACATACACAAGAGTTTTGAAGTGTATTGTGACGCATCCCGGAAGGGCCTCGGGTGCGTATTGATGCAGGACGGCAAAGTTGTCGCGTATGCTTCCAGGCAACTACGGAAGCATGAGGAAAATTATCCTACTCATGACTTGGAGCTAGCAGCAGTCATCCATGCACTCAAAGAGTGGAGGCACTTTCTACTGGGAAATCGTTGTGAAATATATACAGACCATAAGAGCCTTAAATATATTTTCACGCAACCAGAGCTAAATTTACAACAACGACGCTGGTTGGAATTGGTCAAGGACTATGATGTCGGCATTCACTACCATCCAGGGAAAGCAAATGTAGTGGCAGATGCTCTTAGTCGAAATCCCAGCTCGGGCAACGACAGTCCACAGAACTAGAGGCCTAAATTTCAGCAGGAGTTTGCTAAGCTCAACATGGTATTAGTCTCTGAGGGCAGCATATCAAATCTGGAGATACATCCCACCCTAACGGAACAAATTAAGAAGGCTCAGCAGGGACATCCCAGCATCGAAGGTATAAAGGGAAAAATGAGCCTTGGCAAAGCTTCAGAGTTCGTCACAGACAATGAGGGAATATTATGGTACGGGGACAGACTTTGCGTACCAAACATTGAGGAACTCAAACAGCAAATCCTAACCGAAAGCCACACTGCCCCATATTCGATCCACCCTGGAGGAACCAAAATGTACAAAGACATTCAGGAAAGATTTTGGTGGCACGGTATGAAAAGGGATATAGCCGCATTCATTGCTTGTTGCGATTCATGTCAGCGCATAAAAGCCGAGCATCAAAAGCCAGCAGGGCTGCTACAGCCAAACCGGATACCTGACTGGAAATGGGATGAAATTGGAATGGACTTCATCGTCGGACTACCCCGATCACAACGCGGAAATAACGCCATATGGGTCATCACAGATAGGCTAACCAAGGTAGCACATTTCATTCCCGTGAAGACGACCTACTCCACTCAAAGGCTAGCCAAGCTTTATCTCTCCCGTATAGTTTGTCTGCATGGAGTCCCAAAGACTATAATATCCGACCGAGGCACTCAATTTGTCTCTAAATTTTGGGATCACTTACAACAAGCTCTGGGCACGCAACTAGCCTTCAGTACAGCATACCACCCTCAGACTGATGGACAAACGGAACGCGTGAACCAAATCCTAGAGGACATGCTGAGAGCCTGTGTGCTCACCTATGGATCCAGTTGGGAAGAAAGTTTGCTGTATGCCGAGTTTGCTTACAACAACAGTTACCAAGCCAGCCTACAAATGGCACCTTTTGAAGCATTGTACGGGCGGAGATGTCGTACCCCACTAAATTGGTCAGAAACAGGTGACAGTCGTATCTTCGGCCCAGACATGCTCAAGGAAGCCGAGGAGAAAGTTAAACAGATCAGGGACAGACTCAAGACAGCTCAAAGCCGACAGAAGAGCTATTACGATCGAAAACATCGTGAGGTCAGCTTTGAACCCGGTGATTACGTATACCTACGAGTGTCTCCTATGCGAGGCCTGCAACGGTTCAAAATTAAAGGGAAGCTAGCCCCGAGATTTATTGGACCCTTCTGTATAGTTGCACGAAGAGGCACAGTAGCCTACCAGCTAGACCTACCCAAAGAGCTGTCAGACGTCCACGACGTGTTCCACGTCTCACAGTTGAGGAAATGTGTGAGCAACCCGGAGAAGCATGTATCTCATGCAAACATTGATGTGCAACCAGACCTCACCTACAGAGAGCGGCCAGTAAAGATATTGGAAGAGTCTGAAAGGAGGACCCGTCAGAAAACAACAAAAAATTTCAAGGTTCAGTGGAGCAATCACACCGAGGATGAAGCAACATGGGAGAGAGAGGATTTTCTTCAGGCAGAGTACCCACATCTATTTAAGGATCAGCTGAAATCTCGGGGACGAGATTTTTCCTAAGGGGGTAGGTGTTGTGACACCCAAAAAATTTTATTTGGCTTTTTTCAAACTTTTATTTGATTTGAGGGAGGTGGTTTAAATTTTTTCTTCTAAAGAACTCTCCATCTCAAAAAATTTCTTTTATGACAAGTGTTTTGTTTAAATTCACCCAAGACTTGATTTTTTTGCTCTTGGAGGTTTTTCCATCTTATGTTGACTAATCACAAATGTTTTTCATTTGGAAAAAGTTTTTGAAAATCTTTTAAATAGCCCTATGGCATTTGGAGTGATCTTTTCCCCTTTTCAATATCTCCTCTTGCCATGACATGAGTGGAAATCCCCTCCCAAAAGCCTTTCCCCATCTTTGTGTCAAGATATACTTCAAATCCAGCAAGTTGAACCTCCCCATGAATTTTCTTCCATTTAATTCTTATCAAAAATATTTTCTGCCTTCTACTTTAGCTCTTGGAGATTTACAAAGGAACTACCTTTTCTCCTTTGAGTTTTGCCTCCAAACCTTTTTCCCTGGCTAGTCCTTAGAGCCCTCAACCAAGATCCATGATGATCCACTGGTCTCCAGTTCAAAAATTTCAAATTGTGCTTGCTGCAAGTTTGGACCATATTTGCCAAATTTGATGAAATTCAATTGTTTTCTCCTCCTAAAAATGTGAGAAAATTCAGGCAGCCTCTGGATGCATTGAGAGGTCACCTCACCAAGTCCCAGCTCCAGAAAAAAATTTCTTCATGCCAAATCATTTCGTCGAACACCTGAAGGGCACTGTTACTGTCAATGTTTAGAAATTCAGTGATACAGTTTCAGTGAGCCACTGTCGTTTTCTTCAGAACCTGTTCTCGATCTCGCCAGTAGCCGCGGTGGCGCCGTGCGCCCTGTGCTTCCTTCTTATCCCTGCACCGCACGATCGCCTGGAGGTTTGCGGGCGTCGGCGACGAGCAGGAGAAGGTGCGCCACCCCGTGAGCGACGGCAGCAGCGGCCTTTGCGGCCGCCAGAGAGGCGCGGCGTTGGACGGCGCCGTCCAGCGCCGCCCAAGCCACCAGAAGCCACCGCGTGGCCATCCACTCACCCGTGCACGCTGCAGTCCGTCGTCGTGAACTGGTAGGCGCAGAGCGCGCTCCCTGCCACCGCCGTACCCGTACGGCCGTCCCGTCGAGGATCGGCGCATTACGCCTAGCCCGACCGAGGTTTAGCGGGGGAACGGCACCAGTGATCCTCCCTGATGGTGCCTAGCCGCTTAAACCCCCTGCCCAACCTCTGCCTCGCCGTAATTGCGCGCCGGAGCTATCCCATTCACGGCCACCCCCTCGAATCGCCTATAAAAGGAGGTCCCGAGCTCGAACTCGAACCCGCACCACCTCTGCACACCACCAATACCACGCCAAGCCACTGAGCAGCCCCCGAGGGAGTCTTCTTCCCCAACTCCGGCCGCCTCGACCCGCTTCGGGACCCAGCTCGATTCACCCCCGTGCGTGCACCCCTACCCCTCAGCTCTTGCCAGTAGCCTCCTAATACATCCACTCTTCTGACCCGCGCATCAATTTGGAGTTTGCAGCACCCACCGGAGTACTCCACCATCGCCCGAACCACCGTCCGCCGGAGATAGTGTCGCCGTCGACGTGGTGCTCTCCGACGGCCAAGTTCACCACCCACCGACGCGGAAGAACACCCTGAACCTGTTGGTACCCTCCGATCTCTCTGCCTCGCCGTGGTTCAACGCCGGCGACCACCGCAGCCTTCGGGCGCCGGCGAGCTTCGTTGGGAGTTTTGAACCTGACGGGTGGGACCCCCCCCGTCAGCCTCTCTTCTTTCCCCCCCTCGAACCGTTTTCTGATAGCGCCTTCGGGCAAAATGCGTTTTCTCTTTGGGCTGGCGCATTTCCTACCGAACCGTTTTCTGGTTTTTCAAACAAGTCCCTGGTTCTTTTCTGTTTCATCACAGATCAGTCCTTGGACCAAAACCCTTATATCTTTTTAATGAAAGATGATTTTTGTTTGATTCTTTTTCTGTCAGTCTTGTATTTTTGTCTAGTTTTTTATAGTATTTATTTGGAAAAAATTTGGAACAATTTTTATGCACGCAACGATTTTCACGTTAGTGTACGGTTTCGTTATACCGTAGGTTCCGGAGGAGGTGACGGAGCCGCGAACTTCGCCGAGCTAGACTCCGACTTCTCCGAACCAGGCAAGCATGTTTGAACCTTTGATATGATAGGTGTTTTGCATGTTTGCTTGAATGGTTTATGCATGGCATGTGAGCATCGGTGAGTATTACGTTGCATGCAAGGCAACTAACCCTGGGTTCCGAAATTACTGTGATCTCTGATGAGAGATGGCCTGATCATGTGGTGACATGAAAGGCAGTAAGGTGGTATTGTTGTAGCATGCTAGTCTTACGTCATCCGATAAACTCCGACGTTAACGTGGACTGAGCCACGTTACCGTTCTTCCCCTTTCGTGCTGCCACATGTTTTCTGCAAAGAATACGGTTTAGTAAGTTGTTAACCTATTTCCTTGCACACACCAAATAGAGGGGCCGGGATGAGGGTTCCATGGCCCTGGATTAAAGCCAGTCATCCGGTCAGGGGGCATGGGTGTTTCCGGTTGGGACCGAGAGGGGGGCACCCCTTAGAGCGCGCGGTATAAATTTGATCCCATGCTACGCGAGGTTGTAGCCTCCCCGTCTCAAAGTTTTTCTTGAACGTTGCCAAGGGTGATTCCTGGCATCGGAATGTTGAATGGGTGTGTACTGGTTAGATGTGTTTCTCCTAAAACACCGTAAACGGAACTAGTCCCTTGTGACTACTGAAATCCGTTGGCTGTGGTTAAATAGTACAAACTCTGCAGAGTCAAATCCTTCCGAGTCATCGTGTCCATGATCAAGGACCATGGCCAGTATATCCTTATCCATGTCAGTCCCTATGTCAGTCTCCGTGGTATATCCCCGGTGAATAAGCTTGAGTGGTAAACCCTGTTAAATTGTTACTCCTGTGGATGGACTAACCTTTTATTTACCTCGTACCTTGAATATTCCCTTGAAATGATTTAATTTATGAGCCACTAAAATATTAAGTTATGAAATATAAGCCCTTTATGTGATGTCGCTCAGACGTCCGACTGTGGCACTCTTGTCTTTTACTTTTGATATAAGCCCTTTATGTGATGTCGCTCAGACGTCCGACTGTGGCACTCTTGTCATTTACTTTCAATATAAGCCCTTTATGTGATGTCGCTCAGACGTCCGACTGTGGCACTCTTGTCATTTACTTTCAATATAAGCCCTTTATGTGATGTCGCTCAGACGTCCGACTGTGGCACGCACTGTCATTTATTTTCCATTATAAGCCCTTTATGTGGTGTCGCCTTGACGCCCGACTGCGGCATTGTTATTTCTTTTGTATCCTTTCGAGGAGTCATTCAGACACTCGATTGGCCTTTAGTATTACATTGGGATTTCGGGAGGACTACCGCCCGACTTCCCTTTTATTTCCCATGCATGGATATCTCATTGTCTGAGTGCGCTTTATTAATCTGTTCATATGCATCATGTTTACATTTGTTATATCTTATGTCTGAACTGTCTTGCGAGTACTTTCATAGTACTCACCTGGCTTGTTGATTTGGCCAGATGTTGACGAAGGCGATCTCATGGATGAAGAGTTTGATAGTGAGTCCGACGCCTAGAGGAATCCCAGTCAGTCCCGTGCGATCCTGGATATTGGTCACTTGTATTATATACGCTTCCGCCACCCACAATAAGTATCCTCGAGCCTCACTCCGACGCTCGAAGAGCTGTTAGATTCAGGAGTCATGTCACCCACTTCACTGTGACATATCCACCACCGCTTTTATTGTGAGTCAGTAGTTATGCCACCCTATCCGCCTTTATGTGTAATATCGGCGTGTTTGTAATAAATTGTTGAGCAGTCTCCGCTCAACCTTGTATTATATTTAGTACTCCTGGTTTTTCTTCTGTGATCAAGAAATTGTCTACCAGTGAGGAGGATTCTTCTCTACTGGTCCGTAAAAGGGATCGGTTTCTCAATAAATATTTTTATTGGAAAACCGGTCGTGACAATGTATGACTATTTACGGAATACATGCCTACATTATATTTATGAACTGGAGGTAATGTTGTATCGCCCTAGGTTATGACTGTCACATGATGAATATCATCCAACAAATTACCATTCCAATGCCTACGAATTTATCTTATATTGTTCTTGCTAAGTTACTACCGCTATTGTTATTGTTGTACTTGCTACAAAACTACTGCTATCACTGTTACCGTTACTATTGCTGTCGCTGCTACTATCAAAACTATCATATTACTTTGCTACTGAACACTTTGCTGCAGATAATTAATCGTCAGGTGTGGTTGCATTGACAACTCAGCTGCTAATACTTGCAAATATTCTTTGGCTCCCCTTGTGTCAAATTTATAAATTTGGGTTGAATACTCTACCCTCGAAAACTGTTGTGATCCCATATACTTGTGGGTTATCAAGACCTTTTTCTGGCTCCGTTGCTCGGGAGCATAGCTATGTTTGTTGATTCACTTGGGATTATTATCAATTTATCACTATGAATAACCTGACGGATGCTAAGACTAAGATTTATCCCTCTAAGACGAGGGGAGGTAAGGAACTGCCATCTAGCTCTGCTTTAGATTCACCTTCTGTTATAATTAAACTTGCAACACCACCACATGCTATTAATCCTGATATGTCGCAAGTTGTTGATGATGCTACTTCTGCTATGAATGATACTTATAATGATGCTAGTACCTTGCTTGATGATGATGATGTGCCACTAGGTGATTTTCTTGATGAACAAATTGCTAGAGTAAGACAACATGATATTGTTGAAACTGATGATGAGCTTGAAACTGAAAATCTTGAAACACCAACTAGAACTAGCCCTCCTAGATATGAATTGCCAAAGGTACTAGAAGGTTATGTTATGAATGAGGAGACAACTAGAGATATTCTTGCTTGTAAGGATAGATATGATCTAGAAAAATTATTCTGCAAGTATAAAGAAAAATCCTTGAATGCTAGAATGCAATATGATCCTAAGTTTGCTACACTACAAGAAATATGTCAACTAGTGACCTTCTGTCAGTGACCCTGGAAGAATTGGTCATAGATCTATGACCATTTCAGACCAATTGGTCAAAAGCTGTTCGGGGGGCTCCAAACCCTGAACTATAACGACCATTTTGGTCAGAAAGGTCGTAATTTCCTTACACGAAATGGTCATAAAGCAGATAGCACTGGTCCGCTGCCTTATTTCTAGCTGATCACGACCAATATATATGGTCATAACCTTGTAAATTGTGGTGGGTTGCTATGACTAGGTGCCACCTCATCAGTTTTGCCTATGTGTCATGTCCATGTGGCAATTTTTGCCCCAGGTTGTGAAGCAACCTATATTTCTGTCATTCCCAAAATTCCCAAAAAAATCTCATAAATTCTTTGGGTCATATCTTCGTCAAATATGTAAAAAACCTTCCTTGCCTAGTTCAAAAATAATTCAACAATATTCATTTTCCTATTTTGTTCAGAACAACACTTTGTGAAGGAAGTACCACTTTGGCATGTCCAAATAGTATCCATTTTCTACAGTGCTTTCCTATGCCCAAATAACCATCCTCCACCAAATGCCAGCTCAATCCATTCATTATTTTGATCCCAGCTTCAACATTCGTATTTATGTCCAGTGTGGTACTTTGCAAATCAAGTACCACCTAGGCTCCTCCTTTTGGGCTGAAAATTTGTGAAGACGGTCTTCTTAGTAACTGATCATCCTCAGCCAAAACTCACGCCCATTAGCCATGTACATTTCCCGTACCGCTAATCAAACACTTGGCTGCTCATTCATGTTTGAGCATCGATCGGTCTCCTCGTGAGAATATTATGTTGTAATTTTCTTCCTAGCACCGACCTGGGGAGTGCCCAACCCACTAGACATGCCTAGGCCGCCCAGAACACATGGCAACGCCACAGTCATGCGGTGACCACGCGGCGGGCATGCGAGTTTACGCGCTCTAGAGTTGGGGCCCTCGGCCACCGCCCAAACCTCGACGTATCGCCACCAAACCATGTATTTATGATTAAATAGGTACTTATGTAACTAGAAATGATTTTTGGAAAAAATAAATAGCAAACTATGAAGCAACTGCAGTTCAAATTTGACCCGCTTCCAGCGGAATCGGCGGAAATTTGTCTTTTTCACAAGAGGTGGATCAAAACTTTTTACACCCAACCATTTTCTCAATTGTGCATTAAATATGTCCTAGTATTTTAGAAAATTGATTTGGTCCAATTTTGCAACAATAATTTGGGAGGTCCTTCACAAAAAAAAAACCTCCTTTTGGGCACTCGAAAAATGGAAAATGGTTTTTTCGTCCAAAGAAAATGAAAACTTCCTTAGGAAACATTGTTTGCCATTCCAATATGCACCCTTGTGCATAATATGAGATCATTTGAACAAACTATGCCATGAATGTGGCCATAAGATTGAACATTTGGCTTGAAAGCCATTGATCTCCACACGTGATAGCTCGTTTCTGAGAACACTTATTTACAATAATTGCCGTATTGCAAGTTTGTTATTTTTCCTGGGAACTTGGCCACATATAATGACACAATGCGAAGGTTTCCCAATTTTTTGATTTTTTTAATTTTTTATGCCCGTTTCAAAATGAGGTCAAAACGGTGGGAATGACCATTCCTAGCTAGTGGTTGAATCTTGGATTTTTTTTTTGTGTTTCTCTAATTAAATAGATACTTATGTACCTAGAAATGATTTTTGGAAAAAATAAAGAGCAAACTACAAGGCAGCTACAATTCAAATTTGACCCGCTTCCACCTGAATCGGCGAAAATTTGTCTTTTTCACGAGAGGTGGATCAAAACTTTTTACACCCAACCATTTGGTCAATTGTGCATTAAATATGGCCTAGTATTTTAGAAAAATGATTTGGTCCAATTTTGCAACAATTATTTGGGAGGTCCTTCACAAAAAACCTCCTTTTGGGCACTCGAAAAATGGAAAATGGTTTTTTCGTCCAAAGAAAATGAAAACTTCCTTAGGCAACATTGTTTGCCATTCCAATATGCACCCTTGTGCACAATATGAGATCATTTGAACAAACTATGCCATGAATGTGGCCATAAGATTGATCATTTGGCTTGAAAGCCATTGATCTCCACTCGTGATAGCTCATTTCTGAGAACACTTTTTTAAAATAATTGTCGTATTACAAGTTTGTTATTTTTCCTGGGAACTTGGCCACATATAATGACACAATGCGAAGGTTTCCCAAATTTTTTTTATGCCCGTTTCAAAATGCGGTCAAAACGGCGGGAATGACCGTTCCTAGCTAGTGGTTGAATCTTGGAATTTTTTTTGTGTTTCCCTGATTAAATAGATACTTATGTACCAAGAAATGATTTTTAGAAAAAATAAAGAGCAAACTATAAGGCAGCTGCAGTTCAAATTTGACCCGCTTCCTGCTGAATCAGCGGAAATTTGTCTTTTTCACCAGGGGTGGATAAAACTTTTTTACACCCAACCATTTTGTCAATTGTGCATTAAACATGGCCTAGTATTTTATAAAATTGATTTAGTCTGTTTTTGCAACAATTATTTGGTAGTTCCTTCACAAAAAAACCTCATTGCGGGCACTCGAAAAATGGAAAATGAATTTTCCATGCAAAGAAAATGAAAACTCCCTTAGGCAACATTGTTTGGAATTCCAAGATGCACCCTTGTGCACAATATGAGGTCGTTTGAACAAACTATGCCATGAATGTGGCCATAAGATTGATCATTTGGCTTGAAAGCCATGAATCTTCACACATGCATGATAACTCATTTCGGAGAACACTTTTTTTAAATAATTGCCGTATTACAAGTTTATTATTTTTCCTGGAAACTTGGTCACATATGATGACACAATGCGAAGGTTTTCCAATTTTTTGATTTTAATTTTAATTTTTTATGCCCGTTTCAAAATGCGGTCAAAACGTTGGGCTTGACCGTTCCTAGCTAGTGGTTGAATCTTGGAAAATTTTTGATGTTTATCTGATTAAATAGATACTTATGTACCTAGAAAGGATTTTTGGAAAAAATAACGCACAAACTATGAGGCAGGTGCAGTTCAAATTTGACCCGCTTAATCGGCAGAAATTTGTCTTTTTCGCGAGAGGTGCATCAAAACTCTTGACACCCAACCATTTGGTCAATTTTACATTAAGTATGGCCTAATACTTTATAAAAATGATTTTGTCCAATTTCACAACAAATATATGATAGGTCCTTCACAAAAAAACTTATTTTGGGCACTCAAAAAATGATTAAAAATAGATAGAAAGATCAGAAATACATACAAATTGGTGCTCATCCATAAAATGTGGTCTAACTTGAGTGAAAATTTGTGTGATGCCCTTTTGCAAAATAGTTTTGATAGTTACTTCACAAAACCCCTCTATTTTTAGTACTTAGAAACTATTTTAAATCACTGCTTTTTCGAACCAATCAAAACTCTTCCCACGGATCGATGACATGGCGCACATCCATCCATCCATCCATATATCCATCCCACATCCATCCATCCATCTATCTATAGAAAAAAAACCCCGCAACCCAAACCCTAGATCAGATCCATCCATCTATCTCCCTGCTCCCAATCTCCCCGCCGCCGCCGCCACCTCCTCCCGTACCCGCCCCCTCCCGATCCAGTCCTCTCCCTCCCACCCCCGACCTCGCCGTCCTCCCTCCCCTCCCCGCATCTCCCGGCCACCTCTACGCCCAAGGAGATCGAGCGAGCGACCTCGCTGTCCTTGCAGCCTCCTCCCACGATTCCCCGCACCCGAGCCCCACGAGAGGAGCTCCTCCTGTGGTTTTGCACGCCGCCGCCGGCGACCACCAGCCACAACTTGCCGGGGCCCGCAGATGAGTGCCACCCTTCTTCCGGTGCTATCCTTCTTCCTCCTTTTTCTCTCTCACACATCTCAATTTCTCTCTTTGTCTCAAACAGTGCACTCTGCCGCCATGGACGCTCGCGTCCCCGACCTTGCAACGTGCCGCCCCGATGCCAAGTCCCTCCTCGCCGTTCCTGTGCCGCCAAGCCGAAGCCTCGCCCAAGTCCAAGAGTCGCCGCCGTTTGCCTCCTCGCCATGGCATCCCCTGCTTCATTTGCTTCACGGACAGAGCTCCGTCTCCGTCAACGTGTCCTCTCGCCGTCTCTGTTCGCTGTCGGGCTCGATCGACTCCAGCAACACCCCCACAGTGACGCTCCGCTCCTCCTAGGCCCCGTCTCCTGTGTGTTTTGTTCCTGTAGTCGTCTTTCCGTTTGATTTTGAGCCATGGCCGCCATGGACAACACTCAGGATATATATGCCTTTCTTATCATATAATATATTGTTTGTTTCCCCTGCTGAAATAGTGTGCCTACCAGTATTATGTGATTTCTATCCTGCAATGCTATGGCGGTACTGCAATTGTTGCTACTGTATTCTGATTACTTGTATTATTATGTATCTGTTTGTGTCCTTTGTATGTGCTATCTTCTGCTTGTAAAAATGTCTGCAGATGTGTTGTAAAACAGCACAGATAGTAATTGATCACCTAGAGCCGTTGCTCTAGTGATGCTGCAGCTGTACGCTTGTAAACTTATGTTGTCTGAGTACTGAATAGCTTAGATTGGTAGTGTCATCATCATGTGCTGGCTTAGTTCCATTTTGTGTTGCTTCGTCCTGGCGGTTGTCGTGCTCCTAGTGTCCTTGTAAGACAAGTTTACATATCCGTTGTAAGAAATGTTATTACATATACCTATTGGGCTTGTGCGTTGTTTGTTATACACCAAAATTGCTTTACATATCCATTCTGGATGGTCGTCACATAGGACTACATGAGCTCTATTGAACCTGATTTCTACTTGTACAAGTTATGCCACATCGGAAGATTGCCTTTTGCATTTACGCTTGCTATAAGTGTGCTCATGATATGTCAGACAAGTTTTGACTCTTTCATGCTAGATCTATGACAATGTTATATTAATCAATTAGCTCGTGGGAATTGACTATATTGGTATTATAAGTGTTGCATGTGTAATTAATAAATGGCAGAAATAACACCTGCTTGGAATCTCCCGGTCCTGGCGTGTGTGATCTGACTGGGTTGCGTTGGTGTGTGGTTGCAGGACAAGGTGGTGAACCCGCTGTTCGAGAAGAGGCCGAAGTAGTTCGGCACCGGTGGCGCCCTGCAGCCAAAGAAGGACCTCCACCGGTTCGTCAAGTGGGCCAAGGTCATGCGCATCCAGCGCCAGCGCCGCATCCTCAAATAGCGCCTCAAGGTGCCCCGGCGCTCCATGAGTTCACCCGCACCCTCGACAAGAACCTCGGTATATACAAAACTTGCCTGTTCATTCTTCGCTGGACTCGGAATCCACAATGCCCGAGGTTGTTTAGTTGTTGTGCTGTATTATTTTGACTTGTGGGTATGCAATAGCTAAGTGAGTGAGTATTAACTTGGCCAAGATAATGAAAAGAGTTGATGGATGTGTTTTAAGATTCCTGTTGGTAGATACATTGGGAGCCTCCTCTTGTGTGATAAGGGCAATGCATGTTGTTGTCCTACATACCTACTACTATATTTATTTTACTGAATATATTGACATGCCATGACATTATGAAGTAATAGACTGGTTAGCAGAAGCTTTCACTTCTAAGGATGCTAGTAGGAAGAATCATTGTAGTTAAGTGATTGTGTGGCTGTTGTGTCCTTGCTATGTTTGTACCTGAAGTCACACCTCTATAATTGCTTTTTCTTTTATGTTGGAACGTGTCTAGTTATGGCGCGGTGAGCTCTCTCTTTCCTGGATTTTGAATTGTACTTAGTTATGTGATCTACTCATGTTCGTGCTAATTCACTAATACATGCTTTTCTGTAACTTCAGATATTTTCAAGAATAGTTTGCTTGGTCCTTCATATCTAAAGCTTGCATGTATTTTAGAATCTCTACTTTATGCTAATACCTGCTTGTGTAACATTTTGCATGGCATACTTCTAAATGGACAAGTACATGCGACGTCCAGTGTCAACGATGATGCGGACCATATGTTCAACTACAGCTCCATCCATTGCATCGACACAAAGGTATGTACTCATCTTGCTAAACTGATATGGGCCTGATGCTTGATGTCCTTATGCCTGATGCTTGTATCATGTGACACACACATTAGTAAACCTGAATTAACTTTGACATAGTTTCTCTGTTACAGTAGATGGCAAGATGAATAGCTAGTGTCTGTTTAATTCAATCATGCACCTAGTAGTTTAATAGGTACTATTGATTGAATATGAATGTTATTCCTTATACTCAAATGGAACTTCGATCTGCTGTAACTTTGAATGATGGTTTTTAAACCTTGTCATGTATGTGAAACATTCCATGCTTGTTTGCTGCTAAGTCTGTCATATGTGCCAGTTCAATTCCCAATTTTGATGAATAGCCATATTCTAGATAAGTAGAATGATTTGGTTAAAAATAATAATAAGTAGAATGATGATATACTGGTGTATCTTTAGTTTTTATTTTAAAAGTACTCTGTAATATTTCTTCTATCAGTAACATACCTTTTCTTCTCTTTTGAATGCTCAGATGTTTTGCATCAACTTGTCATTGCTAAGGGAGAAGCGGGACTTGGAGAAGAAATCTTTCCATTAAGCAGATTACATGTTTGGTTGCTGTAAAGTACCAGATAGGCTAGCTAGTTCTATTTTTTTAACTATCCTGGAGTATTTCAGCAGCTGTACACTTGAATACAACATGATGTAGGTTGCTTGGACCTGTATAAAATACGGATGTGACGGAAATTTGTAGAATGTGTGATTTGAGATATTTCTGTAACACTCAGCTAATTGGTAGTAACTTGATTCATATTTTTATTCAAGCTAGTTTGAAAATGTTCGTGAAATGGGCTGAAGTTGGACCGTAAAGAGGCCAAGGCCCAAATTATATTTGACAAATATATTTTAGGTAAAAAATAAAACATAAAGAAATAAGTGTGGAAAGGCCAAGGTGCAGGAATGAAAATGCTTGAAAATATTGGGCCTGACTTGAACGGGAAAACATCATTTGACAAAAACGAAGAGAAAAGGCCGCATTGTTGGGCCTGGCCCATGTTGCTGATCAGAACTAACAGGGAAAATAAATTGAAATGGGCTGAATCAGTGGGCTTGGCCCATATAAAAGGCAAAACTGGACCGGGCTGAATCTTATCCACGTCAGCTTGCCACGCTGGATCCTACGTGGCTTGGGGAGGCTGCTAGTGACCAAAATTTTGGTCGAAGAACCAACGACCTTTTACAGAAGGTCGTTAATTTCAGTTTATGACCGCCAGCTTTTGACCTTCTGTTTTTGGTCAAAAAAGGTCGCAAATGAAAAACTATGACCTTTCAGCGGCCAATAGTGAGGGTCACAAGTTGAGATATTTCTTGTAGTGCTACTTCACCTATCTTCATTGATGATAAGGATTATGAATTCTCTGTTGACCCAGAGTTAATTACTTTGGTTGAATCTGATCCTTTCCATGGTTATGAAACTGAAACAGTTGTGGCACATCTTACTAAGTTGAATGACATAGCCACCCTTTTTACTCATGATGAGAAGACTCACTATTACTATATTCTCAAATTATTTCCGTTCTCATTAAAGGGTGATGCTAAGCTTGGTACAATACTCTTGCTCCTGGTTGTGTGTGTAGTCCCCAGGATATGATTTATTACTTCTCTGAAAAATAAATCCCTGCTCATAAGGAACAAGCTGCCTTACAGGAAATATTCAAGTTTGTGCAAATTGAAGAAGAGAGTCTCCCACAAGCTTGGGGGAGGCTTTGCCAATTGATTAATGCTTTGCCTGATCATCCTCTTAAGAAAAATGAAATACTTGATATCTTCTATAATGGACTAACCGATGTTTCTAGGGACTTCCTAGATAGTTGTGTTGGTTGTGTTTTCAAGGAACGAACTATTGGGCAAGCTGAAGAATTATTGGATAACATTTTGAAAAATTATGATGATTGGACTCTTCCTGAACCACCGCCTAAACCCACTCCAAGGAAGAGGGGTATATTATATCTCAGTCCTGAAGATATGCAAGAGGCAAAGAAATCAATGAAGGAAAAAGGTATTAAAGCTGAGGATGTCAAAAATTTACCTCCTATTGAAGAAATACTTGGGCTTGATACACCACCACCACCTAAGGTGATAGATGTAAATTCTCTAATGAAATTCAATGATAATGACAATCCTCACAATATGCACCCTAGCCAATGCCTTTATGAGTTTGAAAATTACATTAGAAAACAAGATCACTTCATTGCAAATGTTATGAAACAATTGAAATACAGTTCTGATATGATTGCTCGCTTGAGTGACTTGTTATTTAGAATTTCAAATGATGTTAGAGGTGTGGGAAATCATGCTTCTATGGTTCAAACCCATTTAGAACAAGTTGCTAAATCTCAAAGAGAGTTGCAAGATGAAATGAATAATAATATAAGTGACTTTGCTGTTAGAGTAGCAACTAGAGGAAGTAAAATGACTCAGGAACCACTTTATCCTGAGGGACACCCAAAAAGAATTGAACAAGACTCTCAAAGAGTTAACACTGATGCACGTAGTCCTTCTAAAAAAGAAGACAAATGATAGGACTTTGCATGCCTCTAGTGAACCTGAAGTAGAAAAACCTCCTGATAATAATAATGAAATTTCTATCTCTGATGCTGAAACTCGGTCTGGTAATGAACACTCACCTTCTAATAATGAAAAACATAATGATGAGGTTCATGAAGATACTCAAACAAATAAGAAAGAACCAGACAATAATGTTGAGATAGAACCTGCAGTTGATCTTGATAACCCACAACCCAAGAATACACGATATGATAAAAGAGACTTTATTGCTAGAAAACATAGTAAATAAAGAGAACCATGGGTTCAAAAACCTATGCCCTTTCCACCTAAGTCAACTAAAAAGAAAGATGATGACGAATTTGAATGTTTTGCTGAAATGTTGAGGCCAGTCTTTTTGCGAAATCGCTTGGCTGATATCTTGAAAATGCCACCTTATGCAAAGTACATGAAAAACATCATCACCAATAAGAGTAAAATACCGGAAGCTGAAATCTCCACCATGCTTGCTAATTATACTTTTAAAAATGGAGTACCTAAAACTTGGAGATCCGGGAATACTGATACGTCTCCAACGTATATATAATTTTTGATTGCTCCATGCTATTATATATTCTGTTTTGGAAGTTTAATGGGCTTTATTATACACTTTTATATTATTTTTGGGACTAACCTATTAACCCAAGGCCCGGTGCAAATTGCTGTTTTTTGCCTATTTCAGTGTTTCGCAGAAAAAGAATATCAAACAGAGTCCAAACGGAATGAAACCTTCGGGAGCGTGATTTTTGGAACAAACGTGATCCAGAGGACTTGGAGTGGACGTCAAGCAATCAACAAGGAGGCCACGAGGTAGGGGGCACGCCTACCCCCCTGGGTGTGCCCTCCACCCTCGTGGGCCCCTCGTGGCTCCGCCGACCTACTTCTTCCTCCTATATATACCTACGTACCCCGAAACCATCCAGGAGCACCACGAAAACCTATTTACACCGCCGCAGCCTTTTGTACCCGTGAGATCCCATCTTGGGGCCTTTTCCGACGCTCCGCCGGAGGGGGCATCGATCACGGAGGGCTTCTACATCAACACCATAGCCTCTCCGATGATGTGTGAGTAGTTTACCACAGACCTTCGGGTCCATAGTTATTAGCTAGATGGCTTCTTCTCTCTTTTTGGATCTCAATACAGACTTCTCCTAGATCTTCTTGGAGATCTATTTGATGTAACTCTTTTTGTGGTGTGTTTGTCGACATCCGATGAATTGTGGGTTTATGATCAAGATTATCTATGAACAATATTTGAATCTTCTCTGAATTCTTTTATGTATGATTGGTTATCTTTGCAAGTCTCTTTGAATTATCAGTTTGGTTTGGCCTACTAGATTGATCTTTCTTGCAATGGGAGAAGTGCTTAGCTTTGGGTTCAATCTTGCGGTGCTCGATCCCAGTGACAGAAGGGGAAACGACACGTATTGTAGTGTTGCCATCGAGGATAAAAAGATGGGGTTTATATCATATTGCTTGAGTTTATCCCTCTACATCATGTCATCTTGCTTAAAGCGTTACTCTGTTCTTATGAACTTAATACTCTAGATGCATGCTGGATAGCAGTCGATATGTGGAGTAATAGTAGTAGATGTAGGCAGGAGTCGGTCTACTTGTCATGGACGTGATGCCTATATACATGATCATGCCTAGATATTTTCATAACTATGCTCAATTCCATCAATTGCTCGACAGTAATTTGTTCACCCACCGTAATACTTATGCTATCTTGAGAGAAGCCAGTAGTGAAACCTATGGCCCCCGGGTCTATTCTCTATCATATTAATCTACCATTATTTCTATTAACGTTTATTTTGCTTTCTTTACTTTTAGTCTTTATCATAAAAATACCAAAAATATTATCTTATCATCTCTATCAGATCTCACTTTTGCAAGTGGCCGTGAAGGGATTGACAACCCCTTTATCGCGTTGGTTGCGAGGTTATTATTTGTTTGTGTAGGTACGAGGGACTTGCGTGTGGCCTCCTACTGGATTGATACCTTGGTTCTCAAAAACTGAGGGAAATACTTACGCTACTTTGCTGCATCACCCTTTCATCTTCAAGGGAAAAACCAACTCAGTGCTCAAGAGGTAGCAAGAAGGATTTCCGGCGCCGTTGTCGGGGAGTTTACGCACAAGTCAAGACATACCAAGTACCCATCACAAACCCTTATCCCTCGCATTACATTATTTGCCATTTGCCTCTCGTTTTCCTCTCCCCCACTTCACCCTTGCCATTTTATTCGCCTTCTTTTTCGTTTGCCTTTTTCTTGTCAGATCTATTGTTTGCTTGTGTTACCATGTGCCTTCTATTTGCTTGCATCTTTGCTTGCTAAAAATCTATTGATATTGCTCCACTTAAAGTGTTCTACTTGGATCATCTTCGATCCTTATGCGCTCGTGCTGAAATCCCAACTAGCCTAGTTGATGGGAAATCTTTAGATGAGCATGCTCATTTTGTGCGTCACCGTTTGTCTGAAAAGGGGAGACTCTTATGGGATCAAATAAACAGATTGATGTGTTATGCTTGGAATCTTTGTGAAACTTATGATTTTACTTGTTGCTCTGAAAATCTTAAGAAACACCTTCCCTACCAATGTGAGTTTAGTGATAATGGAATCGTATCTTCGTATGCTATGGGTGTTTATAATTACTATGATGTTCAACAAATTGAAGAATTTGTTGCTTTTAAGGGTGCTTATGAAATTGCTTCTTTGATTGAAACATATGATGCTACTCTTTACAAATCTGAAAATTTTACCATACTAAATATTTTTATGATAATTATGCTTCTAATGCCTATGTTAAACCATATATTGAGGACTCCTCCGCTGTCCAAGAAGAGGCTAATATTTTGCAGGAGTCTATGGAGGAAGAAAATAATGATATACATGAATCTATAGATAATTATGATTCCGATGATTTGATTGAAATATCCCTTGATGAACATGATGCTTGCTATTCTTGTGGCCATGATGCCAATATTTATAAGGATGAATTTTCTATAGTTCCATATGTTAAACATGAGATCGTTGATATTGCACCCATACTTGATAGTTCCTTCGATGAAAAGCATGATTGCAATGATTTTACTATAAATTCTCTTTATATCACTTGTGCTAATAATATGCAAAACCCTAAGCTTGGGGATGCTAGTTTTGCTATGTCTACTACTTGTTGCAATGATCCTGATTGGGGTGATTCTTCTTTTGATCTTGAAAATTTATTTAGGCCCCATGATGAATATGAGATTGATAATGGTGTTTGCAATATTATTGAAAGTGGGTTTGGAAGAGTGTCAAATTTAGATCCCACATATTTGGAGAATGTTCAATCTTATGAAATTTTTGATAAAAGTGGGTTTGGAGAGGTCATGACTTTAGTTAATGTTAATCCCACTATTTTGGAAGAGTGTCAACTTCGCATGCATGTGGATCGTGTTGACAATATGTTATGTGATAGCTATTTTGTTGAATTTGCTTATGATCCTACATGTAATTATTATGAGAGAGGAAAATATGGTTGTAGAAATTTTCATGTTACTAAATTACCTCTCGTTATGTTGAGATTGCTATTGTTTCCTTCCGCTTCCTTGCATATGCTAGTTTTTGCTTGCTATGATAATTTATTTGCCTACAAGATGCCTATGCATAGGAAGTATGTTAGACTTAGACGTGTTTGTCACGTGTTTCACGATGCTCTTTTTGCACTTCAATTCTTGTCTTTCATGTGAGCATCATCGAAATCTCAATGCCTAGCTAGGGGCGTTAAACGATAGCGCTTATTGGGAGGCAACCCAATTTTATTTTAGTTCCTTGTTTTTTGTTCCTGTTTAGCAATAAATATTTGATCTAGCCTCTGTTTAGATTTGTTTTTATGTTTTAATTAGTGTTTGTGCCAAGTGAAACCTATAGGATCTTCTTGGATGATAGTCATTTGATCTTGCTGAAAAAGTCAGAAACTTTCTGTTCACGAAAACAATTGTTAAAAATCACCAGAACGTGATAAAATACAGATTCCAATTGCAGTAGATCAATAAACAAATTATGTAGGTCGTCCTATTTTGGTAGATTTTTCTGAGTTACAGAAGTTTGCGTTAGATACAGATTACTACAGACTGTTCTGTTTTTGACAGATCCTGTTTTTCGTGTGTTGTTTGCTTATTTTGATGAATCTATGGCTAGCAATAGAGTTTATTGTGACGCCCCCGATTCAATCGTACACTAATCATACACGCAAATGTGTACAATCAAGATCAGAGACTCACGGGAAGATATCACAACACAACTCTAGACACAAATTAAAAATAATACAAGCCTTATATTACAAGCCAGGGGCCTCGAGGGCTCGAATACATCAGCTCGAAAACACAAGAGTCAGCGGAAGCAACAATATCTGAGCACATGCATAAGTTAGACAAGTTTGCCTTACAAAGGCTAGCACAAAAGCATCTACGATCGAAAAGGCAAGGCCTCCTGCCTGGCAGCCTCCTAACTACTCCTGGTCGTCGGCGGTCTCCACGTAGTAGTAGGCACCCTCAGTGTAGTAGCAGTCGTCGTCGAAGGTAGCGTCTGGATCCTGGGATCCACCATCTGGTTGCAACATCCGAGAAGAATGGAAAAGGGGGGAGCAAAGCAACCGTGAGTACTCATCCAAAGTACTCGCAAGCAAGGATCTACACTACATATGCATCGGTGTCAATGAAATGGGTAGTATATGTGGACTGAACTGCAGACTGCCAGAAGAGAAGGGGAAAGCCTAGCCTATCGAAGACTAGCATCTTCAAGCAGCACCAAGCATCTTGCAGCATCAGAACAGAGATAAGAGTAGCATAAAGTAAAGTAGTAGTAGTAGTGTTATCAACCTCGGCCAGAGATCCTTTCTCGACTCCCTGCGAGAAAGCAATCCCAGAGCCATACTATCCAGTTATCACCTCAAGTATCCAGTTCTAGTTGTATCGATCGGGATACAACCCCAAGTGTCCGTTACCGTAGGACAGGCTATCGATAGATGTTTTCTTCCCTACAGGGGTGCACCAACTTACCCACCACGCTCGATTAACTCCGGCCGGACACACTTTCCTGGATCATGCCCGGCCTCGGCCAAACAATACGCCGCAACCCGACCTAGGCTTAATAAAGAGGTCAGCACGCCGGACTAAACATATGCCCCCAGAGGTCATGGGCCATCGCCCCGGGAACTCCTACACGTTGCGAGGGCGGCCGGTGAGCAGACCTAGCTACCTCCTTCAAAAAGGCAGGTGCTTACGCAGTCCAACCCGGCGCGTGCCGCTCAGTCACTGACGTTTATTAAGCTTCGGCTGATGCATACGACGCAGAACGCCCATACTATGCCCACGTGATGGTTAGTGCTATCAGGCCAGAGGCCCCTCGGATCAAATATCCAAACCGTTAGTGTGTTGGTAGTGCGGTCACGAGCAGAGACTCACAAAAGATGTGACCCCGTCGCCCCGTCTTGAGGACTTGCGGCAAGGGCTAAGAATGCCCGGCCACGCCTCGTATTCAACTCTCGGGTACCCTCAAGGTCAACCCATCTCCACATCACTCGCGGGTACCCCTCAGGGTCGACCCGCCTTTCCAAGTAACAGTTGTAAAGTCCAAGTATCCGTGTGTCCAAACATCAAGGGGAAAACCCGAGGAATCACCCCCGGTGAATTCCACTCGATGTAATCATCAAGGTGAACGTAAGAGGATCCACCCTCGAGGTTCACACTTGAGGGGTTGCACGACAGAGTCGTATTGGAAGTGGTTAAGGCGGAATCACCCTTGATGACCACGACCGAATAGCTACACTACAGGGTTATCATCAGAAGTGTTGATGAGGTCTCACCCTCGGCACTCGATAGTAACCCAGTAGTGTCGAGCAACTAAGAGGAAAGTGATGTGCGGTGCCGAGGCCTGGTCTTCGATCCCGTTGACCGGGTCTTCGATGATGAAGCAGGGGCAACAAGGACAAGGTGGGGGTCACTGATGGATCACTAACCAGCCTATACTAAGCAGTTTAGGATAAGCAGGTAAGGTACAACAGCAGATACAAAAGCAGGCTATGCATCAGAATAGGAGCAAACAGTTACAGTAGCAAAATCTAATGCAAGCATGAGAGAATGGAATGGACGATATCGGGATGATCAAAGGGGGGGCTTGCCTGGAAGCTCTGCTGAAAGGGAAGAAGGGTCGTCGTCGACGTAGTCGATCACAAGGGCGGCATCGGTCTCGGGGTCTACCAGAGAGAAGAGGGGGGAGAAACAATAAATATAAAGCAAGCATAGCATCATAAATCATAACAAGGTAATACGACGTGCCGGGTGTGACCTAACGTATGTCTACACGAATAGGTGAAGGGGGAATTCAACCGGGAATGTTTCCCGGTTCCGGACCTGTGTCAGACAAATGACCGGAGGGGGAATGTTCCATGTTCAGATAGTTAGAGGCATCTAACAGGTAAACGGACCGCGAATTCGGATTCGTCTCGTCGTTCTGAGCAACTTTCATGTAGAAAACATTTTCATCCGTGTTATGGTTTATTTTCTATGAATTTCTAAAGTTTAAAACATTTTCTACATTCTCTGGAATATATTAAATCGAAATTTAAACAGTGCAATTATGTTTAATACGCGGAGATAGCCATCCGTAGTCTATGACATGTGGGGCCAGGGTCAAAGTCAATAGTGCATGGTCAGCGGTTGACTAAGACAATGTTGACTAGTCAACATGGCCAAAGGGGCCCGCGTGTCATGGACTACTCTTTTAACCGATTTATTTATCTAGTTAATTTAGTAGTGGGGGGCACATGTCAAATGCACATTTGACTAAGTAGTAAATAGACTAATCTAAACACTGGCCCACTACTAACCTAATACACACGCACACTAATTAAACTACACAGGACCGGCCAGGGCATAGCCGGCCACCGTGGCTGGCACGCACGCACGCTTGTGCGGTGGCCATGCCCATGCCCAGGGGCGAGCACGGCAGCTGCCAGGCGAGCAGCGGACCAGGGCAGGGGCTGCGGCGCGGGTGGCTGTGGCGCGGGGTAGGTAGCAACAGTGAGCAGCAGCAGCAGTAGAGGAGCAGCGAGCAGGCAGGGCGCAGCGGCGAGGCGCAGCAGCAGCAACACACAACATCAGGAGCAGCGAGCAGCAGCGGTAGCAGAGGCGCGGGATGGCGGGCACACGCGGGAAGCAGCAGTTCCTAGCGGCAGCAGCAGTACGGGGCACGGGGCGGGCGCACGGACACGGCACGGCCGGCCGGCGCAGTTAGCGAGTGGGAGGGGCGGCAAGCAAGTCGGCGAGGCCCAGGGGCGGAGCGCGGCTGGCCGGCGGAGCTGTAGGCAACGGAGGGGAGGCGTCTGAGGCGTAACCGGCGGCGGCGGCGGCGGCGGCGGCACTGCAGCGCGAAGTAGGGGCGCGTACGCGTACACCGAGCTTCGGCCATGGCGGCCGCCGACTCGTAGAGGCGACTACGGTGACGGATCGAGACCGCGGTAAGGGAGATTCGGAGGAGTAGCTCGCCGTGAAGGCACAAGTAGGACCGGTGGAAGCTTAGGAGCGCAGGATCAGACGAATTTGAAGAAGAATGTCGGCGGCGACCGAGGAAGATGAAGCTCGATCTGTACGATGCAGAGGCGTCGAGCTCGAACGGGTGGACGTAGAGGACGTAGGCGAACTCGTCGGAGCTCCTGGACGCGACCTCAAGGCGCGGGGATGACGGTGGGCACGTCGACGAGGTCGGCCATGGCGACCACGAGCTCGAGCGCGTCCAAAACGATGATGGTGAGGGAGGGAGCGAGGGGAATTAAGCTAGGGTTTCGATCTAGCGTTCCGGGGGGTGCTCTTTAACCAAGAGGGGGGGTCGGGGATGGCCGCACGTGGCTGGGGGACGGCCACGACCGCGGGATGGCCGCCACGCCCTCTCCGTTTTCCTGTAGCGAGAGGAGGGAGAAGAGGAGAGGTGGGCTGGGCCACTGTAGGTGGGCTGGGCCACTGTAGGTGGGCTGGGCCATTGTAACACTAGGTTAGCCTTTTAATACATTTCTTTTCTATTCCTTATTTTATTTACTGTTTTCTATTTAATTGTAAAACTAAATGAGTTTTGCTAGAGATGAGACTTGTCACATAAATCAAGCACCTTATTTCTAGGAGACACAAAAAAGCTCGGGGCCAAAAGGAGTTGCCTAACCATTTTTATAAATAGAAAAGGCTAAGTTTAAATGTTGCTGGACCACTAAATAATTTCCAGGAGCACTTTCGGAATCCAAAAGAGGTTGGTTCCAACATGAAAAATACCTAGGGATTATTTGCCACACCTTGAACATTTTAGTTTTCAGGTTTGGCAAATATGAATTTTTGACTTTTAGATTGGATTTGAATTTGAGATGTGATTTGGATCAAGTGAAGATTAGCAACAGTAACATGATGACATGGCACCATTAACAGGGGATTACTGTAGCATGACACTGGGGTTGTTACATTTATGAACCATAGAGAAGTTGGAATACAGTAGGTTTAACACCAATATAAATAAAGAACGAGTTCATTACAGTACCTCGAAGTGGTGTTTTCTTTTCTTTCGCTAACGGAGCTCATTAGAATTTCTTTTGAGTTTTGTGTTGTGAAGTTTTCAAGTTTTGGGTAAAGATTTGATGGATCATGGAACAAGGAGTGGAAAGAGCCTAAGCTTGGGGATGCCCAAGGCACCCCAAGGTAAATCCAAGGACACCAAAAAGCCAAAGCTTGGGGATGCCCCGGAAGGCATCCCCTCTTTTGTCTTCGTCCATCGGTAACTTTACTTGGAGCTATATTTTTATTCACCAAATGATATGTGTTTTGCTTGGAGTGTCTTGTATGATTTGAGTCTTTCCTTTTTAGTTCACCACAATCATCCTTGTTGTACACACCTTTTGGGAGAGACACACATTAATCAGAATTTATTAGAATACTCTCTGTGCTTCACTTATATCTTTTGAGCTATATAGTTTTTGCTCTAGTGCTTCACTTATATCTTTTAGAGCACGGTGGTGGTTCTATTTTTATAGAAATATTTGATCTATGCTTCACTTATATTATTTTGAGAGTCCTTTTGAACAGCATGGTAGTTTGCTTTGGTTATAAAATTAGTCCTAATATGATAGGCATCCAAGATTAGTATAATAAAAACTTTCATATAAGTGCGTTGAATACTAAGAGAAGTTTGATACTTGATGATTGTTTTGAGATATGGAGGTAGTGATATTAACGTTGTGCTAGTTGAGTAGTTGTGAATTTGAGAAATACTTGAGTTGAAGTTTGCAAGTCCCGTAGCATGCACGTATGGTAAACGTTGTGTAACAAATTTGAAACATGAGGTGTTCTTTGATTGTCATCCTTATGAGTGGCGGTCCGGGACGAGCGATGGTCTTTTCCTACCAATCTACCCCCCTAGGAGCATGCGCGTAGTGCTTGGTTTTTGATGACTTGTAGATTTTTGCAATAAGTATGTGAGTTATTTTTGACTAATGTTCAGTCCATGGATTATACGCACTCTCAACCTTCCATCATTGCTAGCCTCTTTGATACCGTGCATTGCCCTTTCTCACCTTGAGAGTTGGTGCAAACTTCACCGGTGCATCCAAACCCCGTGATACGATACGCTCTATCACACATAAACCTCCTTATATCTTCCTCAAAACAGCCACCATACCTACCTATTATGGCATTTCCATACCCATTCCGAGATATATTGCCATGCAACTTTCC
This sequence comes from Triticum aestivum, assembly GCF_018294505.1. Lineage (NCBI taxonomy): Eukaryota > Viridiplantae > Streptophyta > Magnoliopsida > Poales > Poaceae > Triticum > Triticum aestivum. Next base: position 80,734,490 of record NC_057802.1, on the reverse strand, counting down.
ACCGTTCCGTTTATTACGACACGCATCATCATTGTCATATTGCCTTGCATGATCATATAGTTGACATCGTATTTGTGGCAAAGCCACCTTGCATATTATTTTATACATGTCACTCATGAGTCATTGTCCATCCCGGTACACCGCCGGAGGCATTCATATAGAGTCATATTTTGTTCTAGTATCGAGTTGTAATCATTGAGTTGTAAATGAATAGAAGTGTGATGATCATCATTAATAGACATTGTCCCAAAAAAAAGAGAAAGGCCAAAAAAAGAAGGCCCAAAAAAAATATATAAAGGGGCAATGCTACTATCCTTTTTTCCACACTTGTGCTTCAAAGTAGCACCATGATCTTTATAATAGAGAGTCTCTTGTTTTGTCACTTTCATATACTAGTGGGAATTTTTCATTATAGAACTTGGCTTGTATATTCCAACAATGGGCTTCCTCAAATGCCCTAGGTCTTCGTGAGCAAGCAAGTTGGATGCACACCCACTTAGTTTCTTTTGTTGAGCTTTCATATATTTATAGCTCTAGTGCATTCGTTGCATGGCAATCCCTACTCCTTGCATTGACATCAATTGATGGGAATCTCCCTAGCCCATTGATTAGCCGCGTCAATGTGAGACTTTCTCCTTTTTTGTCTTCTCCACACAAACCCCATCATTATATTCTATTCCACCCATAGTGCTATATCCATGGCTCACGCTCATGTATTGCGTGAAAGTTGAAAAAAGTTTGAGATTACTAAAGTATGAAACAATTGCTTGACTTGTCATCGGGGTTGTGCAAGATGAGAGCATTCTTGTGTGACAAAAATGAAGCATGACCAAACTATATGATTTTGTAGGGATGAACTTTCTTTGGCCATGTTATTTTGAGAATAGATAATTGCTTAGTTAGTATGCTTGAAGTATTATTATTTTTATGTCAATATTAAACTTTTATCTTGAATCTTTCCGATCTGAACATTCATGCCACAATAAATAAAATTACATTGAAGAATATGCTAGGTAGCATTCCATATCAAAAATTCTGTTTTTATCATTTACCTACTCGAGGACGAGCAGGAATTAAGCTTGGGGATGCTTGATACGTCCCCAACGTATCTATAATTTTTGATTGCTCCATGCTATTATATATTCTGTTTTGGATGTTTAATGGGCTTTATTATACACTTTTATATTATTTTTGGGACTAACCTATTAACCTAAGGCCCAGTGCAAATTGTTGTTTTTTTGCCTATTTCAGTGTTTCGCAGAAAAAGAATATCAAACGGAGTCCAAACGGAATGAAACCTTCGGGAGCGTGATTTTTGGAACAAACGTGATCCAGAGGACTTGGAGTGGACGTCAAGCAATCAATGAGGAGGCCACGAGGCAAGGGGGCCCGCCTACCCCCCTGGGCGCGCCCTCCACCCTCGTGGGCCCCTTGTGGCTCCGCCGACCTACTTCTTCCTCCTATATATACCTACGTACCCCGAAACCATCCAGGAGCACCACGAAAACCTATTTCCACCGCCGCAACCTTTTGTACCCGTGAGATCCCATCTTGGGGCCTTTTCCGGCGCTCCGCCGGAGGGGGCATCGATCACGGAGGGCTTCTACATCAACACCATAGCCTCTCCGATGATGTGTGAGTAATTTACCACAGACCTTCGGGTCCATAGTTATTAGCTAGATGGCTTCTTCTCTCTTTTTGGATCTCAATACAAAGTTCTCCTTGATCTTCTTGGAGATCTATTTGATGTAACTCTTTTTGCGGTGTGTTTGTCGAGATTCGATGAATTGTGGGTTTATGATCAAGATTATCTATGAACAATATTTGAACCTTCTCTGAATTCTTTTATGTATGATTGGTTATCTTTGCAAGTCTCTTCGAATTATCAGTTTGGTTTGGCCTACTAGATTGATCTTTCTTGCAATGGGAGAAGTGCTTAGCTTTGGGTTTAATCTTGCGGTGCTCGATCCCAGTGACAGGAGGGGAAACGACATGTATTGTATTGTTGCCATCGAGGATAAAAAGATGGGGTTTGTATCATATTGCTTGAGTTTATCCCTCTACATCATGTCATCTTGCTTAAAGCGTTACTCTGTTCTTATGAACTTAATACTCTAGATGCATGCTGGATAGCGGTCGATGTGTGGAGTAATAGTAGTAGATGCAGGCAGGAGTCGGTCTACTTGTCACGGACATGATTCCTATATACATGATCATGCTTAGATATTCTCATAACTATGCTCAATTCTATCAATTGCTCGACAGTAATTTGTTCACCCACTGTAATACTTATGCTATCTTGAGAGAAGCCACTAGTGAAACCTATGGCCCCCGGGTCTATTCTCTATCATATTAATCTACTATATTTCTATTACCGTTTATTTTGCTTTCTTTACTTTTAGTCTTTATCATGAAAATACCAAAAATATTATCTTATCATCTCTATCAGATCTCACTTTTGCAAGTGGCCGTGAAGGGATTGACAACCCCTTTATCGCGTTGGTTGCGAGGTTCTTATTTGTTTGTGTAGGTACGAGGGACTTGCGTGTGGCCTCCTACTAGATTGATACCTTGGATCTCAAAAACTGAGGGAAATACTTACGCTACTTTGCTGCATCACCCTTTCCTCTTCAAGGGAAAAACCAATGCAGTGCTCAAGAGGTAGCAAATACCAACTATACCTTGCTCCATCAAAATATATTATGTGAAAACTGCTTTATGTGATTTGGGAGCTGGTGTTAGTGTTATGGATTTCTCTTTATATTAAAGACTTGATTTGAATAAACTCACATCTACTGAAATATCTTTGCAAATGGGTGACAAATCAATTGCTATACCTATCGGTATTTGTGAGGATGTGCCCGTTGTTGTTGTTGCTAATGTTACTATTTTGACTGACTTTGTTATACTTGAGATGCCCGAGGACGACAACATGTCGATTATCCTTGGTAGACCCTTCTTGAATACTGCAGGGCTATTATTGATTGCAATAAAAGCAAGGTCACTTTTCATATTAATGGTAATGAGCATACGATGCACTTTCCGAAGAAACAATCTCTGACAATCACTATTGGAAGTTTTCAACTACCTCTACCTACTGTTAAAAAGAAATATGAAATGCTTATTGTTGGGGACATTCATATCCCCGTTGAGGTAACTTAGTGATTTATGAAAGTTCTTCGGTTTCATGCTAATCGAAAGTGGTTGTTAATAAGACTTGATCAACCTTATTAATGGATCGTTTTTGAGAGGTATGAAGTTGATGAATTTAGTAAGCACTACCTTCTGTCCCTACCTTTTGTTTTCTGTTTTTATTAGTTAAATAAAATAAAATGTCATGTTTTGTCTGTTTTCTGAATTTCCCGTGCAATAAAAAATGACCCAAAAATAAAAGTTCTCACAATGCTCTGAAAATTTAATACGATTTTTTCTGAATATTTAAGAATTTTTGGTTCAAATAATATCAAAGGGAGGCGCACCAGGTGGGCACAACCCACCTAGGCGTGCCAAGACCCCCAAGCGCGCCCTGGTGGGTTTGTGGTCCCCACATGGGCCCCCTCACTTATCCCTTCATACCACTTCATCACCTACCTCCAGAAAGAATCACCATTGCTCTCTCTCTCGTGTTCTTGCTCTCAGACCCGCGGATTTCGATCTCTTTGCTCGAAGCTCCGTTTTCAAAACTGTTTCGGGGGATTGTTGCTTGGTATGTGACTCCTACGTTTGTCCAATTATTTTTTTGCTTTAGTGGTTTATATTTTGAATAATTAGCTACTTTTGGTGTTGTTGTAGATGAGCTTGCATGTTGAATTCTTAGAGTTCTAATTAATTTGAATGCTTGCTATGGCCTCTAGGCATCCCTATGAGTAGTTGATATCAATCTTGTAAAGTTTTGTTGATAAATTTTTGTCATCCAATTTTTTTTTAGAAAATTGTACGCGAATATGATGAACCTCTTTGGAAGGAGGTCTTTGAAGAGGAGATCCTCGGAGGCATCTTTTAGTGACAGCTCCGTTCGTCGGTCTTATGTTGAACCAAGTGAAAGTTCCATATGAGATGCCACCACCAAAACATGTCTATGGCCATGCGACGATTATATGGGGCGTGTGGGCATTAAGGAGGAATTTGAGCAATATGTTCACAATGCCGGCCTCGGTCCCTACATTTTAGATAAGTGCAATCAGCACCACACTCTCACTGAATCATTTGTCGAAGGATTTAAATTCCATCCCCGTGAGTCTAGGGTGTCATTTAAACTGTATGAAAATTCATTTACCATATCACTAGAGAGATTTGCTCACCACTGCAAAATCCCGTTCTGGGGTTTGCTTGATGAACCACCAAGGTCTAAGTTCCAAGCATTTTTTACTAGCCTTTGCTATGGTGAGACGAGGGGAGTGACGCAAGGTAGAATAAAGAGCATTCATTTTTCCCGCAATTCAGTACTTTGCATTATTTAATGGAAAATGTATAGTAGGCAAACAAGATTGTAGTACACTCTGTGTTCCAGACTTGAGCCTCATACGCACCGCTCTAACCGGTGACAGAAGTTATAATCTTGGAGCGATTGTTGCACGCAGGTTGCAACACAATGCTAAAAGTGGTTATTTCTATGGTGGAATTTATGCCACACGTTTAGCAAGAGAGCTGGGTGCTTCACCTTTGCCCTATGGCGCTATTCTACCCACGCGGTATTTAGATTTTGATGCTATGAAACGTCATAAGATCCTTAGAGGTGACTGTAACGCCCCCGATTTGACCGTACACTAATCATGCACGCAAATGTGTACGACCAAGATCAGGGACTCACGGGAAGATATCACAACACAACTCTAAAACATAAATAAGTCATACAAGCATCATAATACAAGCCAGGGGCCTCGAGGGCTCGAATACAAGTGCTCGATCATAGACGAGTCAGCGGAAGCAACAATATCTGAGTACAGACATAAGTTAAACAAGTTTTGCCTTAAGAAGGCTAGCACAAAAGTAGCAACGATCGAAAAGGCAAGGCCTCCTGCCTGGGACCTCCTAACTACTCCTGGTCGTCGTCAGCGGCCTGCACGTAGTAGTAGGCACCTCCAGTGCCGTGGGAGTCGTCGTCGACGGTGGCGTCTGGCTCCTGAACTCCAGCATCTGGTTGCGACAATCCGGTATAGAAAGGGGAAAAGAGGGAGAAAAGCAACCGTGAGTACTCATCCAAAGTACTCGCAAGCAAGGAGCTACACTACATATGCATGAGTATATGTGTAAAGGGGCATATCAGTGGACTGAACTGCAGATTGCCAGAATAAGAGGGGGATAGCTAGTCCTGTCGAAGACTACGCTTCTGGACATCTCCATCTTGCAGCATGTAGAAGAGAATAGATTGAATTCCTCCAAGTAGCATCGTATAGCATAATCCTACCCGGCGATCCCCTCCTCGTCGCCCTGTTAGAGAGCGATCACCGGGTTGTATCTGGCACTTGGAAGGGTGTATTTTACTCAGTATCCAGTTCTAGTTGTCATAAGCTCAAGGTACAACTCCGGGTCGTCCTTTTACCGAGGGACACGGCTATTCGAATAGATAAACTTCCCTGCAGGGGTGCACCACATAACCCAACACGCTCGATCCCAATTGGCCGGACACACTTTCCTAGGTCATGCCCGGCCTCGTAAGATCAACACGTCGCAGCCCCACCTAAGCACAACAGAGAGGTCAACACGCCGGTCTAACCCTATGCGCGCAGGGGTCTGGGCCCATCGCCCTATGCACACCTGCACGTTGCGTACGCGGCCGGAAGCAGACCTAGCCTAGTGGCGTTCCAGTCCAATCCGGCGCGCGCCACTCAGTCGCTGACGTCAAGAAGGCTTCGGCTGATACCACGACGCCGGGATACCCATAACTACTCCCGCGTAGATGGTTAGTGCGTATAGACCAAATGGCCAGACTCAGATCAAATACCAAGATCTCGTTAAGCGTGTTAAGTATCCGCGAACGCCGACCAGGGCCAGGCCCACCTCTCACCTAGGCGGTCTCAACCTGCCCTGTCGCTCCGCCACAAAGATCCACTTGCGGGTACTCCTACGAGCCGACCCGACTTTAGTCATCACATGTGTCATATATGTAGTATATAAGTATATACCCGTGATCACCGCCCAGGTGATCACGGCCCGATAGTATAGCACAGCAGACGGACAAGAATGTAGGGCCACTGATGGAAATCTAGCATCCTATACTAAGCATGTAGGATTGCAGGTAAAGGTATCAACAGTAGTAGCAAGGATAGGCTATGCATCAGGATAGAATATCGAAAAGCAGTAACATGCTAAACTACTCTAATGCAAGTAGTAGAGAGTAGAGTAGGCGATATCTGGTGATCAAGGGGGGGGCTTGCCTGATTGCTCTGGCAAGTAGGAGGGGTCGTCGACTCCGTAGTCGAACTGGGCAGCAGCAGTGTCGGTCTCGTAGTCTACCGGAGAGAAGAGGGGGAAGAAACAGTAAATACAATGCAAACATAAGCATGACGATGCGTGACATGACAGTGAGCGGTGCTAGGGGTGTCCTAATGCGACAGTAGGTGGTACCGGTGAAGGGGGGGAACACCCGGGAGGTATTCCCGATGTTTCACGTTTTCGGACAGACGGACCGGAGGGGGAAAGTTGCTAGTTCGATAGGTTAGGGAGGTGTGGTGGACGAACGGACTGCGTATTCGGATTCGTCTCGTCGTTCTGAGCAACTTTCATATAGAAAACATTTTCATCAGAGTTACGGTTTAAAAGATATGAATTTTCAAAGTTTATTTGAATTTCTGGAATTATTTATATTCAGAAAAATGAATTATGACGTCAGCATGAGGTAATGCTGACGTCAGCAGGTCAACTGGTCGGCTGACCAGTCAAACCAGACAGGTGGGTCCAGTGGGACCCACATGTCAGCCTCTGTTAGTCTAACATTTAGTTAAACTAAACTAACAGTATAATTAGAGGGATGGGCCCCACATGTCAGTGACTAATTAGTTAAACTAATTACTTTTAATTATAAAATCATTTTAATTATTTATTTTAAGGGGCGGGGCCCGCACGTCAGTGGCTGGGGCCGCCCAGTCAGCCCAGTTGACCAGGTCAACTGGTCAACAGGTGACCAGGGGGCCCACTGGCAGTGACCCAGGGGGTGGCCCCCAGGTGTGCCACGTCGGACGCCGGCGGGAGGGCACTCCGGCGAGCCCGTACACGGCGACGAGCCTCGGCCGTGGCCGGATTTCGGCCACAGGGGTCCGTTTCACGCGCGCTTGGTCGCGTTCGAACGGCCAAGACGATCCGCGCCGGAGGGTGGTAGTGGTTCGTCCGGAGATGGCCGGAAACGGCACCGGCGGTGAGCTTAGCGGCGGCCGGAGTTCGGGGTTGCACGGGCACGGCGATGGGAGGCACGGGAAGGCCAGGCGTGGGGCTCTACGGGGTCCTGGGAGTGCCAGGAGCACGCGGGGACCATCGGTGCGGGCGGAGGAGCTCGGGGTGCGCGAGGACGAGGGGGGGG